>NW_007577854.1:505544-564047 GCF_000690725.1 Stegastes partitus | reverse complement strand
TGTGTGTGTGTGTGTGTGTGTGTGTGTGTGCGCGAGAATGCCCGTACAGACTAGCATATGGGTCCGAGTGTGTGCGAGAAGCCTGCTTTATTGTTTGCCTGTGTATGTGTTTGTCTGTCCATGTCAGTGCATGCTGTTCCCCCTGTCGCCCCTTGCTGTGTGTGTGTGTCATTATCCAGCGGGGGCTGCTCTAATGGAAGCTGTGATTAGCAATGCTGTTAATTAGACCACAGAGCCAACCGCGCAGACCTCTGCCATAGAAACACTGCAGATAAAACACACGGGCAAAACGTGACACGGAGCGATGTGATGCTCGAGTGACGCGTTCCGAGTACTTCGGCAAAACGTGATGCGATGCAACGTTGCGATTCAAATTCTGAAACACAAAGTCCAGTCATAGAAAACCAACAGGCGGATCACACATAGTGTTGCATGTCATGCACATAAAGAACAATGTGAGACAATAATGCTGCTAATTAGATTACAGAACTTCTTCTTCAACTACAAATCTGACCACAGAAGACATTAGAGCACATAATATTGTGGGATACATGCATGTAATTGAACATGTTTCGTATTATTTGTGTTAATAATATATGGCCTCTAAAACAAGTAGACACCTGATAGACCACTGCAGACGTTTTGACTTACTTTTGCTGCAAATGCACAGGTGTAACATTACTAACTACTTACAACAATAACATTAATGATCCATTCATCGTCCATTCAGTGAACCTGCACTGACAATGTAATTAGTCTTGAGTTGATACTTCTGTTGTAAAGGGCATAATTGTTGGCCTGCATTACATTTCAGTTCTATAAAGTGGTATGATCTGATTTAAAAGAAGCCACTACAGTAATTAGTGCAAATTAGAACTAACAAAATTTGGCAGAACTATACATATTGCAACTAATTTCTTTTCAGTTGTGTTATGCACATATTGCACATGAAGATAAGATGAGATGTGCACAAGACGACAAAAACTAAAATATTGTGGAAAAGTGATGCAGTCTTCTCATCACATAACTGTTTTTGTCTGCCACAGTTTTTTGTCTGCAGTAGATCCAAAGCTTCAGTAGATATTTGAGTTGCTCGCTTCATGTACGTCAAGATTTATTCACTAAGTCTGTTTTAATTGCACTTAGTTGCATTTTGCTTTTATTGATACACCAAGTTTTTCAGCTCAACCAAGAGTAAAACTAAAGCTCACAGTTATTGAGCGGCAAACACTGCTTAGTTCACATAGCGAGGCGAACTTTGATCCAGTGTGTCTACAGTGTATATATATGAGTGTGTGTTTGTGTGTGTGTCTGTGTTGGGTGTAAAGTCTTTGTGCTCTACTGATGGGTAAGTGGACTGTATCGGAGCATATCAAGGTGCACCTGGGATTCATCCTGGAACCTGCTGGAATGTTTTGAAAATTCATCAGCAGTGGGAAAAAGACCCCATACTGTATCTGTGTGCTTGTGTTTGTGTGTGTGTTTGTGTGTCAGAGAGAGAGCGAGAAATAGCCCCCAGTGGCATTCTGTCACCCCCCCTCGCTCCGACATCTGGTCCTGTCTCATTTACCGTAGGAGACCGTCTGTGTGATGGCTTTTTAATGCCACTGACACTGCCACATACGCACTCATAATCGTGCACACATGTACGCACACAAATATATACATACGGTACGTTTGAGAAGCCTCACACACAAACACGAGCTCGCCCCGCTATTAACATGCAACATTGATCCAGTATGACAGCGTATATGATCAATAGTGCATGCATAAACTAACTTCTCAGGTAGCTCTCAGTGAAGCACTGTGAGTAAACAAATCTGGGCTTCTGAATGAAGATGTTTGGTTTAGAGCTCGTACACTGCACACACACAAGCACACATCTGTCATTGATCCTCATGTGTTGAGTTTGTTCCACCTGGGTTTTCCACGCTGATATGTAGAGGAGGAGGTCCTGAGGCACTCCTCATGTAATGTGTTTATGCATGTTGTGTATTTGTATACATGTGCATGAAAAATTCCACCCAAAGTATAAGAAGCAGCCATACACAGCATAATTGTTTGCTCCTCACCTTCGTCCCTCTTCCTTTTGCCCACATCAGCGGCTGAGCTGATACCCAGAATGCCACTGATGGAGTATGAGGAGCCGGCTGAGTCGCTGGTCACCGCTGAGACCTGTGTGGCAGCCACGGACGTTGCTGCAGACAAATCACACGACAAAGCTAACAGTTTGACGGGTGCACCACGAAAAAAAAAATATCACAGACAGATAATCAAAATGTTGAATTACACATCTCTTTGGTGTCGTTTCTAAGTTTCATTGTGATCTCTGCTACCAGTATGCATATTTTGTTCATTTTGTTTTGTGAATACAAGCCCTGCAGCAAACAAACATTACAATGAGCCTGATGTGGATGCACTGCTGCTTTTTATTCTGTGAGCTTAAATAATAGGGACAAAACTAAACAGTGATGCGTGTGTGAAAAAGTGTGCCCACTGTACTCCTAAAATCTTAAAACTTTATCAACTCATTAAGCCAAAATTGACTCATTAACATAATTATTAATTTGCATAAATGAAAAATCCCGAAAAATATTGCATAAGGAACAGCCAAAGTTAGTCTGTGTCCAAAAGAAACTAAAGTTTCTCTGTAAGTGGGGTTTAAGGAATCAGGGTTAGGCTTCGTACGATAAAACATCACTGAAATGATCACCTTTAATGGAGCATAATGGAACCATTCTTTTTTTTGGGCACTGTTTAAAATTCCTAAAAGCAGTTATAAGCACTGTTTGAACAACAGTCATATGATAGAATCTCAGATAGCTATGAATAAGATGAAAACAACAGCTAACAAAAATGATAAACAAAAATAATTTTAAAAAAAGATAGAAAGAAGATGGAGCGAGCTTTATCATACTCTACCACATGTTAAACTAACATATTATCGCATGCTATGTCATCAAACTCTGGTAGTGCCAAAATGAGCTGTGTAATGCCGATGTCATTTACAATCAATAAATGAAAAAATAGACTCTGAATTCTGAGTTCCAAAGCTATTTCTGAACAACTGAAATGCCCTTTTCTTTTAGAAGAACAGCAATCAAATGCGTGTTGTTTGTGATACCGAAGATAGAGAACAAAAAACCTCTGAGTGAGACCCGCATCATTTAAATCCTCTTTATTCTCTCTATAAACTCAACATAGATTCACTTTAATCGTGATTCTTTAAACTTGTCTCAGCCACACTGACTAAATTGCGGCAAGAGGAAAAGACACAAAGGACAGGCTTCTGTTAGTGTTTTGCTCCTTGTTGTCTCTTCCTCTAATCTTCCCCCTGGAGGAGACAAGTTCCTCGCTGGGCGACACAGCGACATACTTGTCACCGCTTCAGTGACACACACACACACACACACACACACACACACACACACACACACACACACACACACACACACACACACACACACACCTCTGCCCCCTCCTGACACACACACACAGACTGAAACATACAGTCACTCACTCCTTGGTCCCTTATCTATGCCCCTGTAAGCGGACGTGGGGCTGAGTGACAGTATGGTATCCCAGGAGGGACAGAAAGGTGTGGAGACAGACATCCTAATCCTCTCTCCCAGCAGACCCCCCAAACACAGAAAGACAAGACCGAAAAGGGAATAAAAAAAAAAAAAGAAAAGAAAAAAAAACAGACCAAGGGATCAAAGTCCCTTCCAGCCGTTACTCCTTCGCTAACGACAAGGAGAGTATAATGAATGCATATCCCTCCTTTTCCCATCACTTGATTTAGCACTTCAATTATCTGATTTTCCTTTCTCTTTCTTTTCACTCTTTTTTTTTTTTTTATCAGAACGTAACGCTTTTATTCTGCAAATCCAAATGTTCAATTTTCCGCCTGGGAGTGGGACCCATTTATCTGTGTAATCTGTAAGTGTGCGTGCGCGTGTGTGCGTGTTCCTCGGTGCGTCTAGGTGTGTACGTGTGTGGGTGTGTATGTGCGCATTTGCTAAATGTGAGTAAAAGGCAGGAGTTAGGGAGCAGTGTGTGTGAAATTAATTTAGATTAATAGACAATGTGCGATTATGAAGATATGAGAGACACCGAAACACAATCCACTGCAGGGCAAAGTGAGGAGGAGAGAAAGGCTGCTGTATTTGTTTGCACTCTGAGATATTCATCGAATTAAAGGAAATAATGTTTCAGTCATAGCTGAAATAGAAACTGTACATTGCTGCAGCCTGTAACATGATAATCAGAAACAAAGGAACATTGAGATGTTGTGAATCTGAACAAAGGTTCAAAGAGGGTTTTTTTTTTATGTTCAAAAGGAGGATGCTGTAATAATATCCTCATTGCTGACATATTTTGGAATATGTAGACCTTTCAGAATTACTGATTTCCACAACTGTGTCTCTGCTGAACTGAACTGTGCACTTTTTTCACTTATTCTAAAGGGCAGAATCACATTTAAGTTTATCTCTGCTGCTGATTTTACCAAACATCTTTGCAATCTGCTATACTGGTAAAACAAAACATAGTTGGATTAACTTGCTAAAGGTACAGAAATCAGTGCCCTCCATTCATAAACACACAAATGTATTTATGAATAGTCTATGCACCAGTCTATGCCACCAGACAGACCAGTCAAGTCACTCTTTTCACTTCAAATAGAAGATAAACATTCATTAAATTATGGATAGAGACCCACCGATTCTTTATAAAGGTGAGCACTGAGTGACAGTGGACAGTAAGCAAAACCAATAATGCTGCAGGACTTTTTTTTTTAAGTGTTTATCATTTCAATAGATGGTTTGATTTAGTGATGCATCTTCCCAAACAACAGTACAGTTCACTACCTACCAGATGACACAGCAAATATGGGCTTTTTTTCAGGTCAATCAAGCCTTAAACTTAAATATGTGAACAGAAATATTCTGTTTTAAAAATGCTTATTCACTTGCTTGACGAGCATTAAGCTGTTTTAGATCCCTGTTTAGGAAGGAATTGTGAAATATGTTCCAGAGAGATGGTCTGGAGTAATGTTTAGCAGAATATCTTAGGATGTTGTGAGCTCCGACAGCTTTCATGATGTTGAATGTTTAGAACATGGTACCTCCCGTTTGACTACTTCATTTTACTCCATCATGTTTCAAACACCTCTGTTCATGGTTGTAACACCGTTCCCAGTTTCCGATAAAATACTCGAGTTAGGTATTACAACTTGGATGTGGACATGAACGCTGATCACAAACTGCCCATGAGTTGCTCTCTCACTGTCTCTGTCTTCAGTCAGCTCTCAATTTGTCGACAAAAGCGAAACAAACCCGACCATCAGGCAACCCTCACTTTACCAAACACCCCAGTAAAACACCTGAATGTTCTTATTCAGTGGAAAACGGAACAAGCAAAGCCTGCATTTCATTAGCTAACTGTAATTTTGTATTCAAGCGATGAACTTCGTGGCACATCGCATCTCGTACTGTGTGTCTACGGCAGTGAGGGTCCAGAATTTCAATACGTTTTGTTGCTCGGCACACAAGCTCCGCTCCGGAGAGATTCACACAAAAATGGCTCTTCTGTAAAATTTGCTTTGACAGTTGGAAACAGGATTTTATAGTGGTGACCTACCTAAGTTGTGAGCCGACACTGAGCCCGTTTGACCGGGCTGCTGCTGAACCTTAGTCCGAATGATCCTGCAGGAGGAGAGAGGAGATATTAGAGTGTGTGAAGTGGATTGTGTGAGTGTGTGTGAGAGAGACTCTGAGTGACAGTGAGAACATGACCATCGTGGGAGCAAAACTGTGTGTGCGCAGCCGTGTGTGATTGTGTGCGTGCGTGGTGTTGTGTGTTTGATGTTGTGTGTGTGTATGTGTGTGTGTGTGGTGTGAAGTGGCTGAGGCAGGCTGACATGGCAGAGGGGCCTCACACTTCCTGCTTGGCTGCTCATGCAAGCCTTTTCTTCCTCTTTCCTTTCCCTTCTCTTCCTTTCCTCCCTTTTTCCTCTCCTCTCATTTCCTTTCCTCCCTTTTCCTTTCTTTCCTTTCCTTTTGTGTCTGTTTCTTTCCTTACCCACACCTTCCTTCGCTTTTGTCTGCCTCTTTTGCTCACTCCTTCTCTCTCTTATTTCACTATCCCTCCCTCTCTCTCTGCCTCTATGCTCAGGGGAAAGGGTTGTCATTGTACCATCGTGTTGAACCACTGAGCTGCAGCCACTTCATACATATGGAGACTGGGGCCTCTTTGCTATTCTCCTTTCCACTCCCGGACTCACACACACAAACAGACACACACACATAAAACACACAGTATTATATTGCTCTGTGCTCTACCTACGCTCAGTACCTGTTGCTATAAGTTAATGTTCAAACAAACATTCAGATCACACACACTGTGGTACCTGTTGATGGAGCTGACGCTGGGGACGCTGTCGTTGTCACAAACTCTCTCGGCCAGGAGCCTGTCCCGGATCTCCCAGGCAAACATGGTGGGGTTTTGGCGTTTGTAATCGGCGATCTTGTCGACCACTTTTGGTGTAGCAACCTTTGGTTTGGATCCCCCGATTACCCCGGGGCGGATACTGCCCGTTTCATAGTACCTGCCAAATAAGGCATAGAAGAAATTGGTCAGAAAGGAAAGCACATAAAGCTTGTCAGAATACTAGAAGCAGATTGAATCTGTGTAGTCTGTTTTCAATTATCTGTCTTTTTAATAATTTTATATTGCTTCCACAGGGTGTTTTAAGCTGCTTAAAATGTGCGGCGCTAACTTGAAATTAAACATTTTAATTTTAAAAAATGCAAAACAATACATTTTTATTCAAAACCAGCATTTAATAAAGATGAGGCCGAGGAGATGAATCAAGTTAAAGTTTATATGGTCGTGACTGTGACCTCATTTGACATCTGACAATATCTATTTATTTCAGGTGATTGTGCAAAAACAATTAACTCCCACCTAAATAAGAATCTAAACAAGTTCTCTTTCTTAAAACATAAGGCTAGCACTGCTCTATACTTTTCTTAATGCCATCAGAGTTGTGTATCGACTCACAGGGACGGATTTGTGCTCTCGTGACATTTACAGCAGCATCACATGTATATAGATTCAAATCAAAGTAAACTACGGTGTCCCACATGAAATATCATGTCACCAAGTGCAACAGTTTGGCTTGTTTCTGTGTCTTTATCAGTTTATGGACAACAGTGAAGGTCAAGAGCTCTGAGGAGTAAGATATATCAGGCTTTGGCTGCACAGACAGTACTTGTTAGTAGGATAAAATCGGGACTTTGGTCTTTTCATGGGACTAGCTGATGACAAGAAAAAAATAGTTTAGTTTTTGTTTTTTGTTTTTGTTGCTTATCCTTTAGGAGACACCTTTACTTTACTTACCTTTACAAATCATGATGGGCAAGGCAGTTTTAAACCTCTTCAGTTAATTCTATAGAGTTCTGCTTCGTAGCTAAACTCAGCAGATCTGGACTCCAGACAGCCGGCATATAACATAAAAACACCCTTCTGTTTCACTGCCCCTTTAGTTCACCTCTCCTGGTGGTGATTTGAACATTGTTCCACTCAGCCTCAACCCCTTTCCCTCCGAGCTCTCCAGAGGAGAAATGACCTTCCCTCTGCGGCCAGGACTTCTTTCTGGCTTAAATTCAAACTCTTAAAAAAACACTTCACATCCCAGCCACTCCTGCACTTGCATTTGATCCTCCTGTCTTGTGTCTTGTTTCTTAAAAGATAGACAGACTCTCATTCTTTCAAGTCAACACTCATGTTTCCATGTTGATTAAAACTTGTTGTTGGCTCTTCATGTTTTTGCTGTACGTATAGACAAAATAAAGTGATTGATGGTGATTCTATGCAAACAAGCTATCTTTAATTTATCCAGAAGCTAAAATTAGTCTGCTTTAGTGGCTCCAAAGTCACAACCTTTTGAGTATGAAATGCCCTTTCTGTGTATCTTTCGACTACAGTTTAGCAATGGAATATTTTCCGGGGGAATTTCACACTAAAAAGACGACAACTTCCATCTTGATCTGAATTACTCAGTCTGCTGAAGCCTCGCATTGGCTAAACATTAAAATATGTTTTTGCAAAAGAGCGAGTACCATGGATTTTGTCACTCACTCATACATCCGCAAGGAATATATATATATTCATATACAAGGAGGAATGATGTTTCAGTCGTCATATATTGCATGGACATCTGGCTATTGCATTGAGATGGGCTTGAAAAAAAAATTGTTCTTTAACCAACAATTTCTATATTTTATAAAATACTGTGCTGACAAATATTTACTAATTAATACACTCTGTCACCAATGTTTGGATGGAGGTGGGAAAGACAGAACTCTGCTCTTACCAGTTATTCGATTCAACTGGTTAATAAAATTAGGTACATTTTTTGGTAAGTGACCATCTTTTTGGCCTTTTCTCTTTATACTATTCTAGCGTGATTTTGTGAGCTTGACCTATTTGGTCAGTTCACCCTGTCTTTGACTTACCTTGTTAAATAAAAGTGGAGTAAAGCCCTCACCTCCAGTTACATAATGCTGCAGTTATTCGATATTGCTGCAGATGCGAGTGTCAGCTAAATGACTAAATGTGAACGTATCAAACACCTGTCACGAAATATTTCTGATGCCCGGCTCATCCTTCGAACGGCTGCTGTTTTCTTAAGCAATTTCACATTGTGACACAGAGGTAGGAAGACACACACACACACACACACACACACAGATTCAGGCGTTTGGTGTCCACCATGGCTATTTCATGAATGTATTTGCATGCAGAAGGGGCAAGGAAGCAGGGGGTGGGAGGACAGCAAATGCGCTACACAGCTTGCAGAAAAGGGGGGATGCTGTGTGTGGATGCAAGCTGTCAGTCAGTCTTAAACCTGCTGCTGCTCTCTTCTCTCTCTCTCTCCACTGTACGGAAGAGTAATCCTTTCCGTGAAGATGTGAGTTCCTGTAAATGTGCACTTCCTTGTCTTTTTTTTCTTATGTGTGTGTGTGTGTGTGTGTGTGTGTGTGTGTGTGTGTGTGTGTGTGTGTGTGTGTGTGTGTGTGCATGTTACGCATATGTGTGTGTGTGTGCACGTTTTGACTATTCACAGCTGGAGTATAAACACAGCTAAAGGAAAAACAATCTATTTTCAAATGGAAAACTATTTAAATTATTCACAGCTGAATCATTGGTGAATAAACGAGCGTGGTTATTGATATCTGCACAACGATGAGCCAACACACACACACACACACAGACAAAGACACACACACACACAAACACACAGGGTGGTAGAGTTGGTGTTTTTGTTCTGCTGGCACCAGAGAGACAGAGAGGAGAGGATAAAACAACCCTCCCTCCCTCCTTCCATCCCTCGATCCCCTCTCCTCCCCCCTCACGGTAACGCTTCAGTGAGTTGAACGGCCAGGAAAGGAGAGAGAGAGAGAGAGAGAGATAGAGAGAGAAAGACAGAAAGAGAGAGAGAGGGGGAGAGAGAGAGAGGAAGAGAGGCATGGGAGAACAATGAGCAACACATTTTTTGATATAGCTGAGGGTCGCTGCAGCTAATCCTTCCTCTCCGTCCCCACAAATGGTCTCTCTGTCTCTCATTCATTTTTTCTTTTTTCCTGCACTCTTCTTCTTTAACACGCCTTTTCCCTTTTGATTGTGTCCCTTGTTCTTGTCTTTCTCCCATTCTCCATCTCGCTCTGTCTTTTTTTTTTTTTTTTTTTGGGGTGCAGAAATATGGTGCCACTTTCATTTTGATGCTAATTCCAAAAAGTGATGAATCTTTTCCCTTTTGTCCCCCTTTCTTCTCTGGGGGACGGAACGAGCAGGGATTTACTCTTGAATTTAGCTTTGAAAAGGCAGAGACAGACAGCGAAAGAGAGAGAAAAGGGGGGTGAGGAGAAACAGAAATATTGAGAGGGGTCGGACGAGAAATACAGGATACAGAGGAGAGAGAGCAAGAGAGAGAGAGGAAGGTGAAAAGGCAAGAAAAGAGCACAGAGAGCAGAGCGAGGGAAGTAAGAGGAAGAGAAATAAGTGGCAAGCGAGAATGAACCCAGACACCTCCGAGAACACGACTTGTTTATGCTGAAGAAAACTGAGGAAAAAAGTAGAATTGACACTAAATGCATCAGTGTGACCTTAGAGGAATCTTAGCCACCACTGAAGCAGCCTGTGTGTGTGTTTATTCCTTCTGTTGTCAAAAAAACTAACCATAATGACCACAAAATAAAACAGGTGCATACATTTTTTGGCCCTGTTTCATATCGCAGCACTTTAAAGGTCCACCTTATGCAAAAAAGGACAGTGTTGAAAATAGATAATGGTGTAAGACGGTTGACATTTTTTACACCTCTGCCATCTGTTTACAGCACAGCGATGCGACTGTGTGTATTCTCAGGACTGTGTTCGTGTGCCGTTTACCTGCCCAGTATTTTGCTGACGCATCCGTGGCTGACTCGTAGCTGACGTGAGATGTCGCAGGGCCGAACGCCTTGATGGGCAAGTTCTACTATTCGCTGTCGGACTACATCTGGGAGGGGCCTGCCATTTACAAACACACCTCCAAGTTGGTTGACTCCACCATGTCCTGGAGGAGAGAGAGCAGACACTGTTTGAGATTGATCAGAACAAGGCCAAGGATGAGTAACAGAAAAAATGTTATGGCTTGGCTCTATTTATTCACAGTTTATAGGCATGAGAGAGGAATTTTAGCAGACTTGCACATGTGCAACTAATAAAAGGGTGCTGGTGAAAAAACAAAAAAACGTTGATAAAAACTTCTGAATTTACTCCATCATCACTGTCCAAGGCCTGGTAGTTAATATAATCAGATTCTTGTTAAGAATTGAAAAAATGTTGAATGGCAAAATAAAGCGGTACATGTTGGACCTCTGATAACTCGACTTTTCCCACACAATCATAGGTTGAAGGTGGTTTCAGACTGCAGTCCTCTGATGCCGACTGCTAAGCAGATTCACTGAAGCAGCTGAAGGTAAGAAACCTTGTTAAATGGCAGTTCACACAGCCATTGCATCGTACATCAGCATCACTGGAGTACAGCATCCAGATCCTACCTTCTCTGTTTTATAAACCCTGTTCTCTCTCAGTAAAATGTTGCTTATTTCTGCCCTTCAACAGTTGGTAAAGCTGCAGCACTCTGACATTAGCAGCTCCCTTAAATCAAAGACCAACACTGAAAACATGTACAACATGTACAAGAATCCTATTCTTTATGAACTTGGGTGAGGAAATGGTAACAGCCAGACTTTCTTGGCTCCAATCCCTCAGCTTGAGTTAATTTACTATCTCAAATACATCTGATTTCCCTCCTGCCACTGATTTATCCTGCTCAGCATAATAATACCACTCGGACTATTCCAAAGTGCAAAGTTTGCCCAATTTCACCAGCGGCAAGCTAAGCAAAGATTTCGAGTAAATGAAGGGATTTCAATTAATTATTGACCAAGGCCTCGCACTGGCCCCTTAGTGAAAGATACCACTAATATTCCCCCTGAGGGATGAAAGTTATAGAGGAAATGAATGAAAGACAGCAAGGCTGGTCTACACCAGACTAGAACAGAAGACAAGCTGAACCTTTACACTGCAGAATAATCTTTATTTAGCGGGATTGTTTTACGCTTTTTAAAATTCTTCAACTGTAGCCATAAAACACAGAAGATCATAGCTGCCCATTAGAAAGCTGCCTGAGAAATTTCCATTTTTGACCGACTGATTAAAGCGGCAGGAGCGGAGGAGTCTGGACAATAAATAGAAAATGGCTGTGAGTTGGAGGGAAAAGCAAATAAGCAAGTTGATTCATATTTATATATCTTGTCTGCATTAATCTAGTTTCTACAGCAGTTATCCTGTTATGGAGCTCATCCAAGCATCCACTGGCACATTCTGAGCAGGTCAGCAGGAAGCAGTTGCACAAACTGCCACATTAAAAAAATTGACCACAATTATACATTAACAAGCTCTGCCATGAAAAGCTCCGGTGAGTCGGACCGGGTCAGAGCCCAAGAACTTCTTGATTTGAGGTGACAGTGCTAACCACTGTATCCGCCAGCTGAAACACTGAGTGATAAACTGTGAGCAAGACAGAAAGCCTGTGTTTGCAACACTCCTTCTCCCTCTTCTGAATCATGTGTGTATGTATATACTGTGCATGTATGTATCTCACCAAAGGCGCAGCATAAATCAACTAGAATTTCTTTACCATTTAATCCACTGGCTTTTGTATTACCATAGTGATTACGTCTTTAGGGGAAACACACACACACACACGCACACTCTCTCTCACAGACACTAATCCTAGCTGTGGGGGTAATAGATTTTAAACACATAACCCCAGCAGGGATACCCCCTAAAACACCAAGCTGTCCCCCTGAACCTGTCCCCCTGTCCTCGTCTTCTCCCCATCAGCATAAAATAAAGAAGCACACAGCTTTCTCCAGCTTAAATATAAATAGGTCAATACATGGCAGATAAATAGCGAAATGTGAAGTCTAGAGAGTCTCACTCTATGAAATCAAACAAAGCCATTTCCAAACGGCTAATGTGAATGGTCACTCTCTTCCTTACTACTTTTTTTTTCTTTTCCCCAGAAAGAGGAAGCCTCATTATGCAGACGCCTGCTGCAGACAGCACAATTTGAAAAGCAATCACTCTTTACGAAAGACAGCAATATGTAGACTGGGCAATATCTGTTTATGCAATGCCCCTGTGCCCCTGGGGTGCAACCAGAGCTCAAGGACTGAATGGCATGAAATTTAACAACTAGTGTGAACTTTAAAGACAATATAATCACATCTATTGAAAGGATTCATCTTCTAACTTAAAGAATACATATTTAAATATCCAGATTTCAATTTTTTGTTTCTGTGATCCGAGAGATGAATTAAAGGTAAACTCCACTGATTTTACAGATCAGGATTGGTTTATTAATAACAGTAAGTTGTCAATGAAGTGTTTAAATGCAGTTTGCTTCCCTGAAAACAACCCTGATGATGTCACCGAGGTAATGTCATCTTTGGTTTAGATGCCACAAATTGGAGAAGAAGGCCTGCCTGTAAACTGGCAGAATGAACTTTGAGAAACAGCAACTTTTAGCAAACGTCCAGGGTTTATTGCAGATGATCTTGAGTTGCTGTGTATGAAAAATATACAATCAGGCTTTTGTGGAGCTTCACACAGACTTGGGATTAAAAGGCTGCACCTGCGCTGCTTTAATTTAAACTATCCTGTTTAAAATCTAGCTCTCACAAGTCTTCCAACTTCAGAGCTAAATCTCAGCTGTGGCTCGGAGAATCATTCCTGACTAAGGTAACGTGGTTTTTTTTACATAGTATACGTATATATTTCTCTATGCTTTTGGTAAGTCTGATGGGCAACGATGCAATAATATGACACACAGTTGTGTCTGAATGAAGAGTGAGAAGTGAGAAAACTGCAGTGTTTGATTTTGGTGAGCTAGAATTTGTCTCAAGCAGCCACAGCTCTTCAAGAGTTGAACAGTGGACTCAGATCATGTGGACCCTCATGAGGTTATCACTGAATGCTCTACATGTGATCTAGATGTAAGTTGTTGCTGCTCTCTGTACTGCTGTTTTGTAAATAAAAAAAAATAAGTATGGCCTCTTTGGTATTCCATGAATGATGACAACTTTGCTGGCTCCCAGTGAGCCTGCTGATAGTTCCTGATATTAATAATGTGCTCTGTGAACTCTTTGCACCTCAGGTACACAGTGAAGCACCAAAATAGTTTTATTTTTAAAGGCCAAAATCACAACTGACTCCACAGAGCTTTATGTCTTGGTGCACCCATCTCCTTAGATCCTCAGTTCACTGGAAACCACTCCGATCTGCTGCTGCTGATCCCACTTTTTTTAAACCAGATTTTGTCCTTTTATTAGAAATTTTATGAGCAAAAAGAAAGTAAAGGAGATGAAAAATAACATCCAACAGATGCTTGTAGTCGGTGCTTTAACAGGACACCCCGAAATCCTACTGTTTTTGTAAAATAGGAGCAATCCGCCGGCTAATTCCTGTGACTTCATGTCCCATTCTGTTAATGCAGAGAGAGGACACCCACACATGCATTTTTTCAGATATTCCTCAAAGCAAGAAAGCGCCTGCTGACCTACATGGACAAATTCAGGTCTGAAACGCTCACTCTCTGTGACTGCTTTGTATAGTTGTGTAAAGGCATTATTCCGTGCTCCTCTCTTTATTATTATTTCCTGAAACCTCTCGGTGAATGGAAGCACAATTTTTGCAGGGTCGTTTATAGAAGCCTACTGTGCTACGCCGTCCTCACCACAGGTATCTGCGGAAAAGACTCTCTCTCCCTCTGCCTCTCTCTCTCTCCTTCTTTTTCAGATAAGAGTAAATGAAATGGTTCCTTTCACCCTTCCTATCTGGGCCAGGGCATGAAATACGCCTTGCTTTGTAAAGAGATGGAGAGGAATGACTTGTGACCTACAAAAACCTCCAGATAACTATTTATTCACTTATCTGTGTATTTACTGTTGGCATTAGGCGTTCAGACTCTCGCCATTCTTGGGGTAGGCTATGGGGGATTATGTGTTTGAAATTTATTTTCCAAGCCTATAAATACTGATAGGGACAAAAACTTACACATTCTATGAAGGCATTTGTTTATCGGCCACTGTAGTATAATTCTCTGAATAAGTCATACTAGCTCTCATTTTGAGGCTTTATGCCATGTTTTAGGCATTAGGAATGGTGCTGGCCTTGAGCTAAATTATAGCTCACAGGTTTTTATCATGATAAAGTAGAGAAAATACACACCAATTTCCCTGAATTTTTATAAGAGACTGCTCCCCTTTCTTGTGGACTGAAATAATCATTTGGAAATACATGACATTACAACACTTGACGTCTCTTGCAGCTGGGTGAGTTCAATGACTGAAGTCCACCAATTCATCCCACTGACCAAACAAATTAACCACTTGCTCCCAGAAATTCAATCAACATGGGCCAGCTCAGGAGGTTTTGTTGCAAATTAGTTACGAAGATTTTGCCAAATTAGGGGTCTTGGCTTTGTAGGGTCTTTCTGTAAAAGCCGAACCTGGAGTCTCTAGAGGGGCAAAGTGTTGGCAGAGGCAGCAGCTTCATTTTCATCTTGCTGAATCAGAGAGGGACAGAGACAGCCAGGGGACCAGCGGTCATTATGCATCCCTGTTGTATTTTATTTATTTACCCTTTATAGAAGCTGACTTAAGAGCCCTGCACCTCCTTAAATGTTTGATTGATTCAGTGTTTCCGGGAGGAAAAAATACAGAGATAAAGGAGAATATATTCGAGCTCCCCCATCCAGAAAATAAGGTCCATTAGGCTCTCTGTCTCTCTCTTCCCGCTGCATTCCTCAATGTCTCTCTCTCCCTCCTCTCTCCCCTTCTGTCCACCAACCTCTCTCTCTCTCTCATCTCTCATCTGCCTCGTCACGGCCTGACGGTTCAAAAATAAAGCAAAAGAGAAATCGCAACAAAAAACGCCACCGGTCCCCCCTCTCTCTCTCTGCGTGTCTCTCTTCTCTGTCTTGGAAAAAAAGGGGGGAAAGGCATCTAGAAATTACTTTTGACTGAAAACCTGTTTGGAAAGTTGCCTGCAAGAATACAGATGAGGCAAATTTCCTTGAGCAAACACTGAACAGATCTGTGAGATGTGCCAGACAGGCGTTTTGAACGCATGTAGTTATTCTGTGTTTTCTTTTCGTGGACTGTGGGATAATTAATATTTTGTCGAGGAAAAGCGTCTCCGGAAAGCTTGTTAATAAACAATTATCAGACTGTTTTGCAAAGATTCCCAAGAGAAGAAGTCGTAAAAAAATGAATGATTTATAAATTCTAAGTTTCAATTCCTATTTCTGTTACACTGATCAGGATAAAGCTTGATTCAATCTGTCGGATTAAGATTGATGCATTTTATTTATTTATTTTCCGCATATTGTCAGCAATTGTTCCTACTTTAGAGTCGCACTTTTCTATTTTTTCTTCATGAGTCACTAAGGTAGGCCACAGCCTCGCCTGCTTAATATTCAGCATGCCTCCATTACCATTACAATACGTGATTATGAAATTCAGCTCATTATCATCACAATTACCTGCTATAGATTTTTAAAATATCCCCGCTATATATTGTTCGTGCTCGTGGTAGAAAAAAAAAACTCTTTTAAGTTAGCAAAGGTGCAATCAAGTGGCTGTTTAACTAATTCTATCAAAAATGTCGCCTATTTTATCATCATGATGATGACAATGTTGTTCTCAAAATGAATGTAACGGGAATGTGTAACAACTAATAATAAGAAAGCAGCAGCTCTGTGGGGACAACAATAGGATTTTCAAAAATCAAAAAACATACATTGCGAGCACTCGGTGCGTAAATTTTGGCTGCAAAACACTAAATAACTTAATTTTATATGACGCAAAAGGCAACGCTTTAGAATTCAACTTAAAAGACACTATTAAAACTCCCTAGCAAACTCACACACACGTGAACTTCAGGCTGTTTTATGAAACTGTTACACACTCTCTTATACACACACACACACACACACACACACACACACACTCACACGGTACACACGCAGCGCACATCCAAACTCGCGCAACATTTCCACGCGTCACAGTCGATTCGTCCCGACCTCTCTCTCTCTCTACCTTTGACATTTTTTAGGTGTAATCGTTTTAAAGCGTCTCCGGGCTTTGACATATATAACTTTAGCTCCGCTGTTACCGTCAGCACCGCGGATCATTGGCTTTGGTGAAACGGCAGGGAAGAGGAAACATGATTCGTTCTAGCTTTTGGATGAGTGTGTGTGTGTGTGTGTGTGTGTGTGTGTGTGTGTGTGTGTGTGTGTGTATGCGCGTTTTTCTTTTCTTTTTTTTTTTTCCTTTTTTTAATCCTGCAGGATAACACACCGTGGGAACCTCTGTCAGTCACATAACACGCGTTCTCTCCGGGACTAAAGTGCAATAAAATATAGAATGCATAATCTATTACACGCTGAAATGCTTGTAGGGATGCTTTATTGAAGTTTTGAACGCAAAGACAAAATATAACATGCGCAGCCACACTGCAGGTTGTGAATATGAGGATCACGTTTTAATATATCAAAATGTGCACAAACAGCTTGTTCAAAGTACACGTAAAGTTTTCTTTTATTTTATTATTTGCTCTTATGTGGGCCTCCACAGCCAGTCTCTAGTGCTGACTATATCTGAGCATATTAGAATCGTTCCTTTTGTCAAATGTAGGAGTTTAGTTGGCTGTGCCATCTAGTCAGCAGGGCCCATTGTCTAATTAAAAAGACAGTTTTCTTTTAATGCTCGGTGGGAATTTTGGAGATTGTAAAAATTAGAAATACAGTTTTTTTCATGTTAACACACACGCTATTTCATTATTCATAAAAATCAGTGTAAATGGGGTCAGTTTTGGGAGAGGCCAAGTGAAGTGAAAAAACAAAGCGGGGGCCGCCATGTCACGACTGAGTGACCAAGTTGTGTCCCCCATGTATATCCATGCATGGCCCTGCGTGGAGCTGCTCTGCTCAAGTGTCCTCGAGCAAGACACTGAGGTTGCTACATGCTGAGAGTTGAACCTAAGATTCATTCTTGCTGTAAATATTATTAAACCTGCGCAGACCTCAGCCTACACCGGCGTGCGTAAAGTACTCCTAGTTTGTGCGTAAAGTGCGCACGGTGTGCTTGCCTAACCTATTTATGTGCAGAAACACTGCTGTTACTGTTTGTGGATCAAGTTCAGCTTTTAGACATACTTTGTTAACCCAGTAGGTCTCTCTCCCTCACTCTCTCTCTCCCGTTCTCTGACCCTTGCACCTCCTTTTCCCTTCAAAGGGGGAAACACAGCAAACGGTCCCTCACAAGGCACCAACAAACAACACAAAGCAGGCCTACATCGCCTACATTTCATCACACGATTCACAAAATCACCTCAGCTCCTCATCCCATGCAAAACTCAGGCCAATTTACACCTGCTCGACATTCACTGTGTGCATTTAAAAACTACAATGACAAGACATGAAAAAGACAAGTGGTTTTACAAAGAGCAGATGCAGGAATAGAAGAGGAAAAAATGAAAACGAATAATCAGCCTAAAGACTTCTGCACGTTTCAAAGACTGCACAAATTTCCATAATAAAAGTCGTTTCGTGGAAACACTTGTTTTTGTTTTTGAGAAAAATAGGCATGTATGCGCCAGTAAATGGAGATAAAATTCGCTTGAACGACAAATTTACTTTCAAACAGTTTGGAGATTTTTGAAAAATAATTTTCAATATTGTCAAGTGAAAAAATTAACATTTAAACATTTTTAAATGCTAAATTTAAACACGCTGGTTTTGTGAGCGAAAGGTGAGTTCTCATATTGTTTAAATGCCGTTTTTCTTTGCTTTACTTGTAGTTTGAATAATAAATAAACACATTTAAAAATAGACTTTAAGACTCCAAAGAATGCAGTTTATGGTGCATGCTGTTATTAGGAGTTTGGGGTCTCGGGGTTGGCTCGGTTCAGGGCAGATGGGATCATGCAGGTGGAGGAAATTAGAAACGTATAAACTTACTGTGCATTGCCGCAAACGGGTCGTGCTTACAGTGAATCTCCATCGTTAAGGTGGGGCTGCCGGGCCCCGGTGCGCTCTGAGGGGTCTCAAAAATGCCACCGGACGCCCCGCTTCAGTCGGCCACTATATACTGACAAGCCGTGACCTCCGATGAATGAAAAGCGCAACGCTGCCAGTTCCCTTCCAAAAAAATAACTTTTTTTATGCCTAATTTACAAAACGAAAATGTAATTGATTGAAAAGGTGACACGGTGTACTTTGAGTTGGACTCATAAAAATGATATCAAAACATCGAAAAGTAGAGACTTGCAGGTAAAAGGGAAGGAAGAAATGGTGCCAAAAAATGTGAATCAGGGACGAGCCCCCTCCTCATGGGGACGGGGTACAACAGCAGGTCTGTTCAGGCGTCTCCTGAACCAGAGGAGGGAAACGACAGCAATAGTGCTCATTCCTTCAGCTGCTCGTCAACGCAAAGCTGCCACCAGTCCCAGGACGTAAAAAATCTAAGTTTTGCAACAAAAAACAAAAACAAAGCAACAACAGCAAAAATGTAAAAAAAAACAAAAAAAAACAATATGCAGAACAAACAAAGTAGCCTTCCCTCCTTTCTCTCCTTCTCGGTCCGCTGATCGTGACCCCTGAACCGATGGAGGCTCAACTTTCTCCTCTCAGTCTGTGCAGAAATATTTTAAAAAAAGCAAAAATAAAAATAAAAAAAAACAGGGTTGAATATAAAAAGAAAATATTCGTTACAGATCCACTGTTGGGTGCGTTTTTGCTCCGGGTTCTTTTCTGCACATTTCTTCTTGTCATAAATCGTCCTCGGCAGTTGGTCTCACATGAACACTTGGTTATCTCCCATCAATAAAGCGAGTGAGAGCGGATGACTGCTCACATCTTGAAGTCTCATATCCCACCGTGCCAAAAAAAAAAAAAAGAACCAAAATTACGCAGCAAAAAAGAAAAAAAAAACGCACTCTCTGGTTGGAGTAAAAGCTACTGAAGCTGACTTGAGAGTTGTTGTCTTGCTTGTGTAAACGAAAAGCAGCTCTTGGTCACTGTGTCTTTTCCCCCTCTGTGTTGACCAGGACTCCCCGCACAGACGCAGCTGCAGGACTCCCCGGTTTATGAGTTTTGGAGACGGAGGAAACAGTCCGATCCAAATTCAAAGGGTACTTTTTTTCTCCGCGCCTGGAAGCCACAAAACGCCAAACGCTTGTGGTGTAAATGTGCGCACGGACGGGCTTCTCTGACTGTGCAGTGAACAGCTGCCTGCGCCTGCCTGCCTCCACGGTGGCGCACGGCGCGTTTCAGGACCTGCTCTCGTGCGGACAGCGCCCGCGCTCCCAACCCCCTGGAACCCTAACCTACACGCGCCGGCCAGCCGCACGTCACTCACGGGGAGCTCGGCCAATCACGACGCGAGTCCTCCCGCCACGTCACCGCCAACCCCAGACGGAACCGGGCGGGGGACGGCGCTGATTGGCCGCGGCGAATCCCGTGGGCCAATGACACCCCGCATGTATTGTCCGTCCGCCAATGAGGAGGCTCGGCGAAGCGACGCACGGCTCGGGGAGTAGATGATCATATGTTTAATTTCAATTAACGAAGTAAAAAACCTAATGCCTTTATACCCATTTGCGCTCAATTTATTCATGTCAATATTAAATGGCTAATTAATTGAGTATTACTAAAAATGAGGCTTAGTTGCAGCAAGGCTTTATAAATGCTCAAGAACTCAAACTGCAATTGTCCATCTTTCTGTATTATAGCTGTAGGAAGAACGAAAGGGAAAAAAATAGAAAATATAGAAAAGGCTAGCTTTTGTAGGCCCACAGCATTTTGTGAAACACATAAAAGTTAAAATGACCAAAATCCTTCAATTCTTTGAACCATTTGTAGGCCAGAGTTGTCAAATATTATGAAAACAATTGGCCCTGCATAATTTCTCTATTTCCCTCCATCCTTCAACACAATGTTATAAATCTTTAGCTTGGGGAGAATTGGGAGACAACCTATGAAACATGCATTCCCACTCATTAACTAATTGATTGCGGATCCAAACGGAGGTGCTTTTTAATGAAATGCAATTGGCGAGCTCTGCATTTACACTCCAAACTGTGAGAGGGGGGATTCAATACATGTGCGTCCCACCTGATTTGAGAGGGCATATCAAAGCCTCGCCCCTGTAATATTAACCACACAAATAGCCTAAAGCATGAGCCAAATTAAAAAGTGTTATTTCCCTTCTTCCTGTTTCTAGACATTTAATCATTTCAGTTCCTTGGTGCATATATACTGCACACATTAACCCTTTGATTAGACACATTTAGACCTATACAGGAGACAATTTCTCCCTGTATAGCAGCACCATTAAACGTGCTATATTAGGTTAATTTAGCAAGTTGGGGTTTGCAGTGGTTCAATAAACAGCATCTACAACAATCTTTACCTTATTCTGCTCACTTTTACAGGTTTATTCTCAAAAGATTTACGTGCTTGATGTACCTCAAGGCAATGCATCTGTTTCTGAAAAGGTCAGTGTACGATATTATTGAGTTTATTTAATTTAAGATTTTTATATTTGTAAATTTCTTCCTCTGTATTATTGGTTTCTTTCCTTTCTTACTTTCATGATGTGCACTTCTGCTTTCAGAGTATTAAATTGGCTCATTTTTGAACCCCTCACAGCCCACAAAACTACTTCAAATCCAACAAAAACAAGTCACACAGTCAGGTTGTTATTTGCGAAGATGTGTTATAGAAATATAGAACTTTTTTCTATTTAAATTAATGCTATACAGCTGGAAGCTTGTGATTTTCTTCCTTTCTGTTCGAATGCTTTTTTTTTTTTTCTTTTTTTTTTTCGCTTTGGATGTTTACCGAAGAAACCACGAGGGGGCGTTCAGCCTTGGACGAAGTGTCCTTACGCACACGTACGTGCACGCAGACACACACGCTTGCAAATACAAGACAGGAACTTTACTATCAGTATGCTTAAAGTTAGCAGTCCTTCCATGCAGTCCAATGGAGGCCCAAACTGACCAAAAATACACCAGAAGCTTGTTAATCCATGACACACAGGATCAATGCATGTGTTTCTAAAGCCTTGGCTGCTTCTCTGAACCCAGATCTTCGACACTAAATATGGTTTCATGAATCTTCATTGATTCCACGTTCGTGCTCTTTAATCCACTGACAGTAAACCCCATTTCCAACATTCACACTAATCCTCATTCATATTTCACATCTCTTTACTGAGCATTCAGCAATTATAAGGCCTCATGCAAACCTGACAGACAGCAAACCACCTTCACTTTGATTTTTGTTTTGTCATTTAGAAAAGGGGGAGATAAAATCAAAAATCAAATAGACTAAAGTGTAATTGAAAAGAAAAGTGAAAGAATTGGATCATGCATCAGAAACCTGTAGGCCTTAATTTAGGCCACACATGAACGAAATGGCCAAAAGTAGACGAAGACTGACAATGGCAGTGACTGAGATACTGCTGCGAGAAAATACTCTGTAAAGTGAGAAATCTGTAGACTATTTGGCATTTTTAAATACATAATACAAGTTTTTTAAAATGTGCATTTTCATTTTCCCCCCTCTGTCACATAAATTAATAATAAATAAATAAATAATATTTTGTATTGCCAGAGGAGGGTATTTGGCTCTTGGGTTTTCTAAATAGACACTCAAACCCAAAATCGTATCATATTTTGCGTATTTCTTTTATCAATTCATTATTATTTTTTGTTTCCATTATATTTGTTCTCCTCTGCAGCCAGAGTCTGTTTTTTTGTTTATTTATTGAGATATAGACACGAGCGCTTCTCTTCCCCACAGAAGTAAATTGCAGCCGTTGCTCTTGTCTTTCCGATTTGCAAATTAAATACATAAGCAATTAAAAAATCCAAACACAATCAATCATGTATACAAATTGTTGTTGCTTTAGGGTTGGAAATTTGGAGAAAACTTCCATCAGGGTAGGACGACTTTAATCCGGGGATCCAAATCCATTACCATATTTCATTACCTCTCCAGTGCTGGAAATGGGAGGATGGGAGGGTCGTGGAGGAGGAGGAGGAAGAGGGTCTGTATACTTTCTTAAACATTAGTAAGAATGTGGTTGAGCTGTGATAATCATTTGGAGGCAAATTGAAGCCAGTGTTGTTGTTTAAGTGCTCCATCTTTCTTTCCTCCTCTCCCCTTTCCCCTTCCCTCCATTCACCATGAAAGCATGGGCTGTTTTGCTTTTTTACGCCCGAGCCTCGAAACGAAAAAGCAATGAAAAATTAATAGCGCATGTTAACTCTACCAGCTCGTTTATTACACGCCCGCTGACTGTAAACATAATGAGAAAGCTCCCGTATCTCTTCTTAAGTTTTCATTTGCTTATAAAATATAAAAGTCATAACTAATAAATAAAATATATGGACTGGAGGAGAATCTTGGACTTCTCGAGGTGGAACTTCACTGTGAGCCGAGCAGGTGAATCACTGACTGCGTCCTTCTTCCATGCCGAGGCCTGATCAGATGAACCTACTTGTAACCATTTGACTCTTTGATAAACCAAATAAAGACCAGTCTGTCATCTGTCAGGTGGAATGTACGGCCCTGCTGGTCAGAATATCAGCCCATGCTCTGTGTTACAAAGGGGCACTTGAGGTCAAAACGGATGTAGGCTATGTGCCATGTGAGGTCATCTCTCTCTCTCTCTCTTTTCTCCCCTCCCTTTCTGTCTTCCATCTCTCTCTATCGCAGCGTTTCTTGGTGTTCGTTGCGCACTGGCAGAACATCTATTTGACTTGTATTTTTTCACGGTTAGTACGCGTTTCAAGACCAACACTTTTAGGAACAGAGAATCGCATATTCCTTATCAGAAAATATATTCTGCACAAAGCCTGAGGAGCCATGATTCAAGGGTTTCCTACTGTTGGGACACAAAGACTCTGGTCCACAGTATATATGGGCACGGATCCAAATGTGCCTATATTTTATTGTTAGAATGGGCAGAAGAAGAATGTCACGTTTTTGAAAAGGTTATGCAAAATGTCGTATATCGAATACAGTCGATGTTTTCATTCATAATAATTTAACGTTAGTTGCTGCCCCACACTGACTCAAACAGCGGCCCCTGCTCGTTGCTAAAAACGCGCTTTTACGCACTGCCAACCTGCAGGGCGGGAAGAAAGGAGGTCTGATTAGATCCACGTTCATTCTCGCTGACTCCCCTTTGTACCCCGAGCACGTATTTTAAAGTGACAGGAAATGGAGAGGCTGTAGGTATAGGCCCTGGGCCCTAAAGACTTTACACATCAACAGGGGAGGGCCTCCTTTAAACTCTGATTTCCTCAGTGGTTAAAAGGTTATTATCCAATTGCTACAAATCCCATTGCTTTATCAGGGGTTAGGCCCACTCCACAAAAGGCTGCAAAGGAGGCATTATTTGTCTTACAGACCACTGGCATCGTTTGACGACAAATTTCCATAGAAGGCCGGGCACAAGCTAATTTATTTCTATTATGAGGCAAGGTGTTGGGATCGAAACACGCTTTCTTGTCACAATAATACGAAAACGAATGTGTTAAACATAATTTAAAGTAGTCTGAACCCATATTCAACGGTTGTTCCATAACTGTCTTAAACATCTAGTCTGCATTCATTACAATAATCTTAGTATCGAGCAAACAGGGGCATCACAAAAGCTTTTTTTTTTTTTTTTTTTTTTTCTCTTTTCCGGAGAAAAGGCTGCATGTAGCACAAGCATCGCCCGTTGAAAGAGGCTGATCACCTGCCCACAGTTTCTTAATGACAAACGACGTTTTATCAATGCAGACACAGCGGGCAGCGATATGAAATGATGTGATATCCATTGGGTGCCATAACAAGGTCGATGGCCTGATCCATTGCTGTACCAGACCCCGCTGTTTTATGAATAGGCCTATAGGAGATTAACCTGTTGAATAAAGTAATGGAGACACGAAGAAAACAGTCATCAGAGATATTTTTAGCCGAACTGATCGCCAACTCCTGCGCACAAACTATAATGCGAAACAAAAAAAACTTCCAGGACAGCAGCATGTCACACAACCACCCTACCGTTTTCTTTTCAGCCGGGTATTTAACAAATGTGGAAACGCGTACACACATAGCCACCACGATCTTATCCAAATAAACGGTGTTTAGTATTGTAGAGATCAGTCCTGGTAATAAGGTGTTTCTCTCAGGTGATGGCACTGCCCAACACGTGTGTCTAACCTGACACACAATGACTCACAAAACCAACAACTTCAGTCACTTTTGCTTATCTACCAACACCAGATGTCAGACATTACACATGTGAAAAAAAAGTTTCAACAAACTCTTCACTGACACCAAAATTATTTTTTCCAACTAGCAAAAACAGAAATCCTAAACTGAAAAAAAAGTGTTTTTGTTGTCAGTGTAACGGATTTCTTAAACACAGCAAAACGGGGATTAGACTAAATCATCCTGACTGAAAGTTTTATCACAAAAGTTACAAATCTGAGATAAAATTTGGACCAACTTTTCCTAAAATAAGTTCATACTTCTGCTGTTCCTATTTTTCGTCATCCAGACAACTTTAGGAAATCTTGTAATACTTAAAAAAAAAAAAAGCACAAAGTTGAAAAAATGAGAAAAAATGTAATAATTAATGTATCCATAAATAACTTCCACAACTTTTAAACTTTCACTGCAGCAACAATCAAACAAAAACGAACAAACATAAAAAGTGTTTCAACTGACAAAAAGCGAAGTTTAACTGTTCATAAAAGTGAAATTAAGCTCGAGTGAGCCGGTGCCAGCCTACCTGCTCTCCCCAGCCGCAGCGCAGGACTCTTGGGCCCCTGGTCCATGTTAGCCGGTTAGAACAGGGGGAGGCGATGGAGGGAGAAAAAAGGAAAAGAACAAAAACTTTTTCCAGTGTCTCCCTCTCTTCCCCCCTCTCTCTCCCTCTCTCCCTCCCTGGCACTGTTTTCTCCTCTCTCCCTTTCTCTCTCTTTTTTTTCTTTCGTCCTACAGTACTTTTGGGGCGAGTTGTAGGTTGAAATAATTCGACCCTTCCGCTCCCTATTGCACTCCCTGCAAGTGCTCAGTCAGCTGCAACTAAACGCTTTAGGTGGAAAAAAGGCTTCGGGGGGAAGCGTGAAATGATCACGCCGAGTAAAAGAGCCGCTCTCTCAATGTGCGCTCATGTCCTGTCCTTTTCCTGCACGAGCTCGCACACACCAATGCAATACACGTGCACGCTCACGTGCACGTATTAGCATGCGCGGCCACGCATACATACACAACATGCAACCTCCACCCTTCCCTGCAGGGCCGCGCCCCCCTCACTCGCATCTGTTACCAAGTTCCACTTTACTAAACTTTCCCGCCCCCGCCCCGCTCTCCCTCTCTCTGTCTTTCCCTCTTTTATGTGAGATTCATTTCCTCTGGCACACACCCCGTTGATAGCTCTGGACGTTGGTGGGTAACATTAAATTACAGTCTATATGCGTAAAACCAGCGCAGGTTTGGCTCTTTTTTTGATTAACTCACGAATAAGAGAGACTTTGTTCTTAAGTGTGTTTATGTTTAGTTTCCTTTCTGGGTCTTCCAAAGAGCGCTTATGAGAGTTTCTCCAAACTTGTTTCCTCCTCTGTCAGCATACACCTGTTACGCACGGTGCTCTTTACGCATTACGCATGGACTGAAACACTGCGGAGCAGCAGCAGCAGCAGCAGCAGCAGCAGCAGGTGCAAACAGAGCTACAGCTTCAACCGGTGCAGGTGGAGAGTGCTGTCTTCTCCTCCTGCAGGCACTGTGTGCAAAGTGTTTGTTACAAAACGGATAGTTCCGCTCCTCAGCTCTGATTGTTCGCAGACACACACCTGTGAGCGCATAACATTGAATTTAAATATTAATTTGCCAACTGAAAATTTCCACTCATACTGATACTCACCGCTTTGTTTGGTTCTCGTCGAGAACTTTTATTCTCTGCCGGAACAATGACATTAAACATGTGCTCTCTTTTTTGACTCGTCAGTCAGGTTTTGCAGTCATTTTTCACCAACTTGGAAGATTTTACACCGCATTGTTTAGACTTTAGCCAAACCAAACCTCGAAAATTAATGAATAAAAATTTAAAAGCAGAACAAAAAGTTCCCTGTTTTCCTTCTCTTGTCACTGTTTAGCAATAGTTTACACATTTCTGCTGACGAGAAAAGCTAAAACGGTGTAAGGCTGTGTTTGGGGGAGTAATTGTAATAGTTTGAGTGAGTCAGCCAGAGTTTAGCTAGCAAATGGCCTCGAGCTTGAGCCGAAAATAACCGAATAATTTTTCTGTTGTGAGACAACTGAGCTCACAGGTGAAAATACATAAAAAGGACACGACAAATTAACTCATTTTAGACGGCGAAGCGAGCACTTTTGTGTGAAGTTAAACACAATATTCCAACACAATTTCTTACCGGACCGGACCCAAACTGTGAATTCAGATTTGGCAGAGCATTGTGAGCAGTGGGTGTGTCTCTGGACTCGGAGGCTAAACTTCTTCTTCTTCTTCGTGTCCTCCAGACAGCGGCGGGTCTCAGGGTTCACGCGCAGCCCGCAGACTATTGAGTGCGGAACAAAGCGCGAGACATCGACCCATTTTTGCCCTGCTTGTCGTCTCGCGCTGCAACACTCCGACCCTGACCTCCGGCTCGCGCCCTCAGCATCCAAATACAAACACTAACGTTTTTCCGTGTAAAGGCGACAAAACAACAAAAAAAAACAACAACAACAAAAAAAGAGGGTCAATTCCCACCTGCAGCTCGAAGAGAAGAAGACCCCCAAAATATGTAATTTTAGACGTTTGTCAGGAAAATATGAACTTGTGCTGCTCTGGACTGGAAGACAGGAGATTTCTGCTAGCATGAAGTGGGTGACATGTTGACCTTTTCACATATAGAAAAGTTCTTAAGCGAAGTCTTGTGAAAAATGTACTTTAGTTAATCTTATCGCTGTTGTCCCGCACCAGGATATTAATAATGATGATTAGGCCTACATATATTGACAGCGCTACTGTTTCTGAATCCTCGGCACACTCAGTCTCATCCTTATCTTTTTATGGACCCAAAAGTTGAATCTGTATGCATGGCCATGGCTGCGGATTATTCACTGCATTTCCTGAAACGTGTGAGCTCGCAGAAAAGACTGTACAATTATCTGCCATTGAGCTGTTCGCAGAAACCAAGTTATTATATTCCACTTAAGTTTTCATTGTTGGTTGTTTTTGCCAAGTTTACAATGCAGCGGAGATTAATTAGACATTATGTTAGAATTCTAATTTAAAATTTTAAATAAATAAAATGGACCCAGTTGGAAGGAAAATGTGATTAATAGCTGAAAAGCTGTTTTAATTAAGCTTTACCTGGTAATTCATGTTCACAGTGGGAATGTGAATTTTAGGGGAAAAAAGTTTTTTATATAAAAAATAGGCCTACAAAATATGAACAGTTGTAGTAGTACAACAAAACATCATCATCATCATCATTATTATTATTATCATGATCGTCAAAAAATATCTTTATATAATAATTATTATATACATAATAGGCATAATAAAATGAGACTGAAAAAGCACATTGCATATTTCAAATGTGTATTTATTCAAACATTAGTTTCTGCATAGAGATTGCAGAATATTCACTCTGCATCCAAAACTTTACCCACAGCAGTGTTTTAAAATTTGGTACTTGTTGATACATCTTTTTTCTTTTTACTCTCAGACCTTTTTTTTCTTTTTTTTTTCTTTTCCCCTAATATCCTTTCGTGTGTCTCCTGCAACCTCACGTGTCTCTCCACATTTAGCTTGCCTACTGGATCTCTTTAAAGAATTCGCCATAGTTTAGATATTAATCATCACTTGTTTGTTTTCCATCCCCCGTGCTAATTAATGTAATTAATATGAGGGGGAGTAGTTGGATCGGTGACCCGGGCTCTGACCGAGCGGAACCGTAAAGAATCGCATTAAAACGCGAGACAGAAGAACTAAAGGGACGATTAGAACAATAAGTAAACACGTAAACACAGGAGGAGATGCTCCCTGCCTCCGAGACTCTTGGCTTCCTGCACGCCGTTTAAATTTAGTGTAAATTACGAGCAAAGATAAAGGTTTAAAAGCCTGTTCAGAGCAGAGCTGCAGACAAACTGGGGCTTCAGTGGGGAAAATGAAACATTGCATCTGCATCTGGGGGGTTTTAGAGCCTCAAAAACAGTGAATAAAAGTAAAAATCCTGCCTTTGTGATGTTACTTAGGTGTAGGTATGTGCTTAAAATATCAAAAATGCTAAGTCTGCTGAAGGCTTGGTTTTTTAAATACTTGTTTGTTCTAAACTCTTATACACTGCATTATTGGAATATAGCACTTAATATAATACCTGCTTCAAAGTGGACATGATTTTAACCACCATGCTGTTGGGTTTAATGTATAACAATGTGTTCTTTTGTATCATTATTCATATACTTTGTATAAACCCCAATTCTGCAAAGAAACTCCGTTTGTCAATAAATACAGTGCAGCAAAAGTTCTGTGTGTGCCCCTGAACTGTTGTGGATCAGAGAGAAGGTTTAGAAAAAGTGCCTCAGAATTATATTTGGGTAGGATACCTTCACCTCTGCTCCTAGACATAATTTAACTGCACTCCTATATGTTCATCACAGAAATTTTCTAAACTGTAGAGTTAACTGCATTTACATTTCTGTAGCAAATTTACCAGACATATCGTTGAAAAATTAAATTTTAAGGAGCCTAAACCCACACTTTCCATGTATTTGCAGACCTGAAACATATTAAAGTTATGTTCCTTCACTTTTTTTAAGCAATTCTTTGCTCTTTTAACCTCTTTCTGTTTTTTTGTTTCATTTTTAAAAGTTTTCTTCAAGTCCTTTCTGCTTCACATCCAGTGCTGTAAATTCTTTAATTGTAAAGTCTTTTGGAACTTTTGTTTTCAAAACTACTGTATGAAAAGGCCATACTTCCTTATGTAGTTACTTTTCCTGAAGGCCCTGTAACTGAATGTTTCTCCCTTGAAGCACATCATGTATGGTTTCAGCAATGCCCCCTTTGGCTTGACATAATAGCACTCTTGTGCTAGATTTCTTGACACTAACACAGAGACACCTATACCAACACTTTTATATAAAACTTGCTTCTGGTGCTCATGTGTTTGCCTTTGCTTTCCTTGAAACACTCATCGCCACAGTGCTGATTGAGCTTACCTCTATATCCCCGGGATTTAATTCAGAGTGGCACTTCACTGTGGCGACACAAGGTTCTCTTTTTGCAGCCATGGTGCCTGGGTGTTGTTGTGACTATAGAGGCTAGAAGGGGGCTTAAGGGCTGCAGGGCGGATTGAGAAATGGGACACATTATTTGTCCATGAAACATTATGTGACACAACATGACACCAGGCCATTTGTATGTAAAGGTAAACATTTCACCGTGACGATTCGACAAGAGAGGACAAGGCTCCTGTCAATGTGGTTTTATACTCGCAGCTGAGAAAGAGGTGTTGTGGCATCGTGTGGTGACGAAGTGTGTATGCGGGGCCTTGTGTGTGTGTGTAGAGCTTCTGTTCACAAATTTAATCCCCATAGACACAAGTCACTTGGTCCGGTCTGAAAAGGTGTTGTCAGGCTTGTTCTCTTGTTGTTTTTTTTTCTTTACTGAAAGCACTGACAGACTGTTGATCAAAGAGCTTCACAAAGAGTGTTACTTGTGTGTGGGTGTGTGTGTGTGTGTTGCACCTGTATTGGAATTGCATTTATTTTGTAAAAAATGTGCTTGTCAGACACTCCCAACAGCAGATTTTAGGCACCAGCGTAACATTTTCTGACCATTAAAAGCTGCCTCAGATATATGAACTCTCCTGGATCTTACTGGAATAGAGACGCTGACACTGGTGCTCAAGTTCTTTGGATTGTGGCTTTTGTAATTGAGGGAATGTCTTTTTTTTTTTTTTTTTGGCTCCTCATCACATGCAGATAGTCCCTAATGTGGAAATAAGTTGAAAAAATTTCAAGCAAAAGGTGATTTTTTTCTTAGTCACAGACTGTTTAATTTTAAGTCAGTTTGGGAAATATGACAATAAATACCTTGAGTCAGTAGGATTTACATTTTACAGCTAGCAGATGTTTTTGCTGGGCCATTTATTCTCTTGTATCTATACCTTAGCTATGTGTGGGTGTGTCGAGCCATTATGGGCAGTGCTGCAAATCAATGAGCAGAACTGTTAAATAATGGATTTTTATATGATTTTTTTTCCATCTGTGTGATACTTTAACTTGTCATGCGTAATTTTGTCAATAAAACAGAATATTATCTCAGATTATTTTATCTATGAACGATGTCTCAACTGATGACAATTTGCATTAACACCACAGAATAAAATTACGCTTAAAATCAGTGAACAGTTTTATTCACCCTGAGCTGAGGTCAATCAGTGCTGAGCAATCAAGACAGAAGGCCCACTAACCTTTCAGTATCAGACTTGAGAAAACAAAGAAATATTCTGTTACGTGGCACAAAATTACCAGCAATGCCCCTGTGACAGGTTATCATTCCCCTCTGGTTGTGCGCTATCATTTGTTTCTTCCTGCTTGTGAGCTTTGCCACTGATTAGTACATGCTCTACTTGGCATATTAACTCCAGAATCTACTGAATCTCTCTAAGACACCATCAGTTTCTTATCCTGCAAAGCTATTTGATGCTGCGATATCTGGTAGAATTAATGAAAATATAACACCTATGTTAATGTGACTGAAAACACCAAACTTTCACTGAAGTGATACGGCAGCCTGCGTGCGTGTATGTGTGTGTGAGAGAGAGAGAGATGCTGTGACAGAGAAACACTTCACAAATGCTGTAATATCCGGAATATATGAATGACTCTAGCACAGAGGGCCCCATATGGGTGATGCATGGGAGCCATTTTTGTTCAGAAGCGCTGAGCCAGGGCAAGTCTCTCTCTCTCTTTCTTTTTCTTTTTCTTTTTTTCTTTTTTTTTTTTTAAAGAGGGAAATTCCTCCTGCCTGGCTGCTTTGATACAGGCTGGATGGTTGTATTTACATGCATACAGTAACAAGGAAGCATGCGCCAACAGTTGAAAGAGAAGCAGACCTGCTGTTATAGAACTGAAACAAGCTGGAGCAACCGATTACGGCTGAAACCTACATCTGAGCAGACGCTGGACGTCTATTTCAGACATTTTACAAATATCTGTAGGACTCCAACAATTATTTTCATCTTTTAAAATAAATCTATTGAATGTTCTCTCAACTCCTCAATTGTTTGATCTGTAGACTCAACAAACAGCAGAAAATACATGTAAAAATGGGGAAAAAAATAAATTGTGTTCACTGTCACAGAGGAAAAAATTATGCTCTGTTAGACTGCGATTTTTTTCAATTTATACTTAAGAGACTACAAATAATTTCTTAAATATCAAATTAGTTGCCAAATGATGTCCTGACAACTTATGGAGACTAATTGCTTTATCTCTTATACTCTTATGTTCTAAATGTATTCCATCATTTTCACTGTGCATCTAACTGCATAGGCCAAAATGTATCAGCAAAAGCAACATGTTAGACTGAATTTTGCACAAATCCTAAATGTCTCATCACACTGACTAGTCAAGTCAAGCAGTGAGAACACAGACAAAAGAACTGGTGCTTTTTTTGGTTTTCAGACAAGCGCTTCTGTACACAAATGACCATCAGTTGCAGAATATTGCCAATACACCAGAGGAGCTGATGAGAATCCTGTTTTGATGTATATAAAAACACTCCAGAGAAATTGTTGCTGCAATGTCTGGCAGCAAATGGCAGAAAAGGCCGCTAAGGTACATACAAACACCATCAAATGACAGCAATGACATGCTTCTTTTAACTCCTTCTCCTCAATAAAGATCATTCATCAGGCAGAACCATCCCCTCTGGAATGTGTGATTGGAAATCGGGCGACTTTAAATCCCCGTCCCGGACACCATCCATCCATCTTCAACACGCCACTGGTCTGGGCACCACTGGCCAGGAGATGAACCGCTGAACCAAATGCCTCCATTCAGCCGTTCTTCTCTACCTTTTTAAAAAAATAATAATAGTAAATACCAGCAAATGCATGGAACCCAAAATCAGGCAGTCACATCACAATTTCACTGAGGCAGTGAGGCATCCCGGACCTGCATCCAATTTAGAGAGATATGGGGAGCATAGGAGGCAGAGGGCCCCCATATGCACTTCCCAAAAACAAAACAGATGCAGGATATTAAGTATGTGTTCGTGCATGTCTGTGTGAGTGTGTGTGCATGTGTGTGTGTGATGTAGGTATTACTAATGTTGTGGGGACCTAAATCTCTTTCTTGTGCGGACATAAAGCTAGTCTACATAATGTGAATCATTAAATTTTTAAGGGGAAGACATGCTTTAAGGTTAGGATTTGGCAGGTACTAGTCATGGGTAGTTTCCAGAAAATGAATGAAAGTCAGTGTAATGTTCTCTGAAGTGATGCATATATAATTGTGTGTGCGTGTCAGATGTGTACATTGGCCAAAAGAGGCGATAGTGTAGTGACATGAGGTTCAGACTAACCTTTGGAAGGAAACAATCCAACTCTGTGATGGCCTTTCCTGTGATGACACGCATGGGGAAACCTCGGGAATCAGATGGCATTCACCCTCTGATTCCCTATCATAACACCATTCACTCACTATTATTATGATGGCAACGGTTATAGTTGGATATATGGAGTTTACAATTATTCTCATGATATGAAGGGGAGGAAAAGATGGATGTTAATGTTACACAGTCTGCATGAGAGCCAGGATGGCATAATTTTGCTGTATGCTACGTGTTATAAATATGACTGATGGCGATAGCCAGTCTGTTGAATTACATTTACATATGGATTTACATTCCCATCAACATGTAATAATAGCGCAGGCCTGAAGGTCCATACTAGTCACTCAGACATGCATGCATACACTCAGTGCACACATGCACATATTCTGACATTTCATAGCTAATATTTGTGCTTTATTGAGGAAGCATTCATCAGAATGAGAATAGTCTGTGTGGTGACAAACAGTATCGAGACCTGCTGGATCTTTTGTCTGCAGGAAGAAATATGATGTCTTGGAATTAAAGCAGCCCAGCTGACTATTCACTGTCAACTTTGATAATGATGTTTTATAATCAGGAGAGGTACGCACAGTTCAGAGTAATGTAGTTTCAGGGTGTTCTATGAGCACAAAGGATATTCACCCTAAGTTGACAATATTTTGCATAACAATAGAGCCCAGCTGGTACTGTTATTCAGATTCCTTGTTTTCTTGCAAGTATTAATAAGTGCTGCATTTAATAGTGACAATAAAGAAGCAGAAAAGGAAAAGGGAGGAGACATGGGACAAAATTCCCCAGCAGGTCTTCAACCAATGATGCCAATGACATCATCATCAGTGTCTACAAATGTTTGGCAGCCAGTGCAATTTAGATTGATTATAAAATGATTTCTTATTGTTTTATTAGACCTTAATTGTTTCATGTGAGGATTTATATAACATGAGCATAGGAAGGTGAACAATTCCTGAAACCTACAACAGTCACAACAGATCACAATGAATTAGTATCATTGAAAGTTTTTTTTTTCCACTCAGATCTTTACAACCCACCAAATTACACCACAAGGGATTATCACCTGTAGTAATATTATTATTATTAATAATAATAACAATAATAATAATAATAATAATAACAATAATAATAATAACAATAATAATAATAATATCTACTTCTGTAGGCCATTTCAAACCCAGAATTACATGATTCTTTACAAAACATCAGAATGTACACATTTTTAAAAAGTAACAATAAAACATTAGAAAAGACATGAACTATTACAAATGCCTGTTTGTACAGTTATGTCTTTTGAACTGAGGCACTGACTGAGCTAGTCTGACTGTAAGGGTCCACAGTGTTGAAGCTGTTAAGAGTAAGAGTCCCCCTTTGTTTTAAGGCTGGACCGTGAAATTTTTTAACAGTAATTGATTCTCTTATCTGAGAGATCTCAAGGGCTTAGGTGCGGAATAAGGGGTTAAAAGTTTCAAGATGTAGACTGGAACCAGACCATGTAGAAGTTTCAGAGGTAATCAAGAGAATCTTAAATTGAATTCTGTAACCAATGAGGAGCCAGTGTAATTCAGCCAGGACTGGAATAATGTGTTACCTGTGACCGGTGCTGCATCGTTAAGAAAAGGGAGTAGTGAGTTGCAATAGTCCAGAGGGCTGTACTACAAAGTGAGATTAGTGTGTTATTGAGGTATGTTGAGCCTAAAATCAGAGCTTTCAGTGTCATGAAGGTGGCTCTTTTTTTTTTACCTGGCTAGATCTCCATGGTAACTGATGCTGTGGAGCTAACCTGGTCAGGAGCAGCTTATGTTCAGAGTTTAGGATTTAAATTGGCTGAAAACAGCGTCTCTCTTTCACCAAATTGTTTCCTGACTGTCATTTATGAGCGATATAGATTCTCAGCTGAGGAAATGTGTTTTATCTGCAAACATGCTGAGTTGTGCGTTACTAACATTACTGAATGAAGCCGTGCAGGTACAGTATCACACACTGTATATATTGTGTTGCCATGGGAACCAATGCAGAAATCACATAAATATGTTTTTATGTTTGGCTCTGATTTGCTGTCAAGTCCGTTTACACTGCTGTTACTGCAGCTGATAGAAAACTGATTAGAAAATGGATTGTTCTACTGATATTTATTACGAAGAATGTTCAATCAATAACATTAATTTTCACTTGAGAGTGTGAATATGCTATTCAACAATGCTTTTAGGGAGCATTGGTTTGACCTTGGCAATATTTCTGAGTTGAAGATGTCATGATTGAACCAGAGTCTTAATGTGCTAACTGAAGTTGAGGTTGTGATAAAAAACAACTCTAAAGTTTCTTGCTGAGTGCTCCATGTTTGTTATTAGTTGCCCAAGACGGGGGGTGATATGATTACAAGTGTGGTTGGGAGCAATACCCAGGGCTTCAGTGTTAAGTTGTAGAAGTTGTATGGTATCATGCTGGAAATAATAATGAAACTAACTGGCAACCCTATCATTTTAGAAGAACTCTTCATCACAGCAAAACTATGTACATCATTTATATCAGGATATTATATAATTAGAATTTAAAGGGGATTAAATCAGAGCAAAACAATGTACTCCTTTTATATCAGAATATTACAGGATTGTAATGTTGTTAGGGAATTTAATCAAAAATAGATGTACAAACGTCCCACTGGCACATTGCAAATTTGTATGGGTCTATTTCATTGGAGTGATTTTGGGGCCAAAACTAACACTGGGAATATTAAGGTGAAATCATCATTGTAGACACAAAATGTGAGGTTTTGAGTTTGCTGAAGTACAGTTTACCTTTTTAAAGTGCTAGTTAAAAGTTTGGGAGTTTGGAACTGGGCAGCTGTTTATACACAGTTTTTACACAACTTACACAGTTTGGTCAACATGCTGACACTTGAGGGCAAAAAAAAGAGTTAAGAAATTTTTTTTTTCTGCGTTGGAGGGAATTTGAACTGATTGAAATTCCCAAATCCAGTATCATACTTCCCATCTGTGACTGGCACTTCGTTACCCTGTTTCTAACATCCCTCCCGTCACTACTTTGGCTGACGGAGTGAAACGTTACGGTCGGCCAACTTATTTTCCTCGGACAAACCCGGAAGCTGTTTGTGTCTCTCCTTCTGGCTGGAAGCAGAAGAGCAACTTCGACACCTGAACCTCTCCAGTTTGTTGGTAAAGGTGAGCTCACGCTTAGTGACAATAAATATGAAACTCACACAGTGGTGTCTCTGTATAGGGATACTTCAGCTCCATTTAGTTGCTTTCCTTCATATGTGTCTGGGACTGAAATGCTCCATTGTTTACATCCGACCGGCAGCTGTGCTGCTTATAAACACGTGGACAGACAGGAGGGACACATGCTAACGTCTACATGTGGAGATATTTCCTTATAGTCACCACGCAGCGACAGATTGCCAAGTTAATTGTGTTTCTGGGCGAATTGAATTTTAGTAATGTAACGGTAGTTTGCTAAAGAGCTAAGGTGTGCTACACTCTGCTAGCTCGTTAGCATTTAGCTAGCCGGGGCTAACTGTGAGCTAACTGCATGTACAGGGCAGTCAGTTATGAAACAGAGATTTCTGCAGTTTTGCTTGTTATTGTAGTGCAACCGATCTACTGTGTGTTTGAGACCTTATTCTGTCACTGCACTCTGTGTTCACATCAATAGCCAAATGACATGTCAGCACAAATCCTCAAATCAGTGCATTCATCAGTTGATTTCCTGATAGAAATCTTCCCCGTTTAATAGGTGACAATAACGTAGTGACTTAAAAGCATCGGTGATGGTTTGATTTAATCATGTCATAAACACGAGACCATTCTACAGCACAGAATGGTCTGGCTGCACCACATTATCATTCTGCTGTAGGGGAAGAAATGCTTTGACTTGTTTGTATTTCTGTAAAATAATCACAATTGTCTTGGACAGAGCAAAGCAAAGGATTTAGCAACAGTATGCAGCAAATTAGTGATAGGGGAATTGTTTTGGTGGAATGCTGACACAGGGAAGTAAACACTGTCATTAAAATGGCTAGTGGCTGCATGATCCAGCTCTTCCAAAAACCTTAAACGTTTCGGTGTGATAGGTCACTGCTTAGAGGTTGTTGTTGTTGTTGTGAAGGGTATTATAAAAAAAACGGAACACAAAGATGTAGGCGAGTAGAAAGGTTTGCAATCCACATTAGATGAGTCAAAATAATGTTATGATAAAGAGGAAAAAGAAAAGGATAGCAGACAGAGATCAGACAAACAGCACATAACAGAACAATGAACACTGGAGAGGATGTTGTAGAATTACAATTTGAATAAAAGCTTGTAGCTATAGGGATGGATCAGTTAAGTGATCTGAAAAGTTTTTTTTTTATCCTGTAATATAATTTATGGAAGTATTAGGTAGTGTAAAGTATTGCTACTCAATTACCTCTGCTTATGTTGATATTGGGCAGAGCTGCGATGTGAATTTTGTGAGTTCACCACACTCCATTTACTTTTTAATAGCGGACATTTTGACTTGTGGTAAAGTATGAAAACATTATGCTCCATCTTCCATTTGCTTCATTTTAAACCCAACTGTACTTTGAGGAAGAAAAGCACAAGTGTGACTAATGACATTAATAACGACTATGTTCTAATCAAGTGTGTCAGTAAGTCAAGACAGTTTCGTGATAAATAGGCAACTTCAAGACCCTTACACAAAATTTAGCTACATTGCGTCTATAATTCATATCTGTGCTTTCTTTCTGGGACATGTGAACATATTGCTTTTGAAAAGCCATCTTTGAATGATGAATTCAGTTGCCCCATAATAGATGCAACAGAGTTGACAGGAGAGTCCAGCAGTGCCGATCAAGTACAGTCTGCACAGTCCTGAGCAGGGCATTAATTAGGCAGATTAAGGGAAATCACCTGTGTTGGTGGACCATGACTGTACCGCGGCTTTAAGTACAGTACATTAAACTCCACCACTGTAAAACACAGTTAGTCATTTGTCAGCTCCCAGTCCCTGTATGCTGCTAAACTTTTAACACACAACTGTCGCCCCTCGCCAGCCGGTAAGACTCTACTTTCTGTCCCTTTAATCCCTGGTGGCCAGCTTGTGACCGTGTAGCGTGGCGTTTATGCAGTGTGTGCGGCCTGGGAGCCAATCATCTCCAGCCATCATGGCACAGACACGCAGGACTGGACAGAGCAATGGGCCGGCGCCCCTTCTCCATCCACTGTGTGTGTGTGTGTGTGTGTGTGTGTGTGTAAGAGGGAAACGGGGATTGGGAAAATTAACAACACTATGCGTTTTGCAGAATGAAGTAAGTAGATTTAATTTAACAGTGTCTGATGCAATCATTCAACATGAGACCCACTTAATGTTTTGTTAAATGTTAAAATAAACACCTGAAATTGATAAACTTGGGTCCAAGCTGTTTCCTATCAGCACGGTTCAAAAAACGTCTACAGGTTAAAAAAAATTCTTGGTGCAGCTGAACCATGTTCTTTCAGCTTTGTTAACCAGACCTTATGGTTTTCAGAACAAGACCCAAGTTTCCCGTAATTGATGTTGGCCTGTGTCCACTTCAGTTCTTCAGTATTATAGATGGTCAACATGATGGATCATTGTAGAGAAAAATAACTAACAAACAATCCTGGTAACAATGTCGGCTTACCAGTCGGATATACTGAATTTGCATTGGCAGATGTGGACAATCATAGTTACATATATGATGAGTGCGTGACAGTGTACAAATTGATTGTACACAGATATTAAATAGGAAAAATGAAAAACCACACTGGTGTTGGATTGTTTTTTTGTTTTTTCTTCTTTTTTAAATCAGTGTCAGTAATTGCACATTTTGTATTTTATATTTGGACAAAAAACCTTAATGATGTTTATTTTAATTTCAATTTATTATATTGTAGTCAGGTTAATGCAGTTTGTTTTAAGTAAATCTATTTTTATTTATTGTTGTCCTCTGGTTTAGATTTTCCAAAAACATGGTTTTTGAACATGATGCGAAGTAGCTGACTCTCGACATGAGATGATGACCTGAGGCGTTGCAGCGTCTGACCAACATCTGAATACGCCACACATAAGTCATAAAAATAGTCCATAAGTAAACAGTGGCTACCTTGGCAGTGGGAAAATAAAATTTAAAAATGTGTTCAGTACTAAAATGATTAGCTAATAAGTGAATACAGGGAAGTTAGTTTTGAAAAAAATAAAATAAAATAACCACCAACTGCTTTGGTCATTGATTAACCCTTCAAGTTAGTTTTAAAACATTAATGCTGAGCATTACTTAATATCAAACTACTTAGTTTTTAGGATTTGTTGCCTTTCTTTGATTTGTGTGGTTGTGAATTGAATATCTCTGGATTTTGGACTGTTGGACTGTGGGACAAAATAAGACATTTAAAGATGTTGCTTTGAGCTCCAGAAAACTCTGATTGAAACTTAAAATTAACTTCATTGTTTGACCTTTCAGGAGACCAAATCATATTGATAATAACTGGTAATTACAGCCTGTTTGAATGAAATTTGGTTTGCTTAATTTTCAAGAGTTTTTTGTCCCTGTTGGTACATTTTAATTGTGCGTTACATTACTATTCATATCATAAGTTGCTTTAGATTGCAGTAAAATATTAATTTAGGCACTGCGATTGCTGTAATATCTTGTTTTTTCTGTGTTTTTATCCCTGCAGTGGGCTTCTGCCACTGAAGTCACCGTCTCCCCAGGTGTGAGTGCTGGTGAGGTGCTTGCATGCCTGTGTGTGCACTGAGCGTGTTTCGGGGTGATGTACTGTACCAGCCAGGACCGAGAAGAGTTGGAGGATGACCTCTATCAAGAGGATGACGGGGACTCTGAAGGGTCAGAGGCCAACAGCGAGCTGGAGTTTCGTCTCTACAGCCAGCTCCACTACTCCTCCAATCCCGGGGAGTTGGAGGAGCAGGACGATGGGGACGAGAAGGAGCCCGACAGAGAGCACCAGGACAGCCAGCAGCATGAGGTGATTGAGAAGGCTGAAGATGATGATGATGAAGAACTGAAACCTGGAAGAGAAGTCGAGCCTCCGTTACCTATTTGCGGCTGGTTGCAGCAACATCTGAAGAAGAAAAAGGGAGAGAAACAGGACAAACGGAAGAAGAGGAAAAGTGTCCCTAAAGGTCAGAAGTCATCATGTTTTGAGGAGGTCATTGTGATTGACTCCAGCACTGAAGTCATCTCCATCTCTGAGGATGACACTGCTGACGACGATGAAGGCGTCTGTGCTTTGAAGGGTCAAGGCCTGTGCCGGATGCAGACTTCCACTCCGGCACAACAGGTAGAGGAAAGAGTGAAATGTTGTGTGTTTGATGATTTAAAAAATTGTTACTGTGTCAGTCAATAGTTATTGCCAAGGCTGTGTGCTGCAGATAATCGTTATTTTAGTATCACTGCATCGTCTGACCAAATGAACAAAAAGTTAATTGCAACAGTTTTGCTGTGAGCTTGGCAGTGTTGACGTTCAACATGAGTGAAGACAGCCAAGGTTGAAGCACAAAGGGTCTCATACTCAAGCACAACGACAGAGCATCTAAACAATATGCACACGTGAACATGCTTAATCACAAAAATGTTAGCAAAACACTTCCAACCATAGAAGAAACGTTGCTGCTAAAGAACAGAAATGTTTCGAGTGCATACTGACACAGCATTGGAGCTCAGCTGGTCCATGATGCTGCTGCACCCTGTGGTCCAGAGTAGTTGCAATATTGCACTACATCCAGAATACTTGCATTTAATTACTTTCATCAGTGGACTTTTCCTGATATAAGGCATCTAGCCTGATTGCCTTTTCCTGCCCTTCTGTGTTATAAAACACTGAGATGTATCTAACTTGAAATCTGAGTTTGTCAGTCATTGTCACAGCCAAGAAACGCAGACTGAATGTTGTCGACGATGGTAACTCTGTTCATCAGTGATCATTGAAGCAGTTTTTAATTGCTTCTGTTTTTCCTTGTGTTCAATATTTGTACAGAAGGTTGACAGTGGATTTCATCCCCTAGCACTTACGCTGAAAGCTCATCAGAAGGGGTTGTCTCACATCTAGTATTAACAGTAGCAATGATTACAGCAAGCAAAAATGGTTTTAATATGGACACCTGCCTTTTGTTTCAAGACAGACTTTAAACATTGTGAACCTTTCCATTAACCTGGCATAAGTCACCCTTTAGTGGAGCCATGATTCTTTGTAATTGGCAAGAAACACCAAAGATCTGTCATTCTTGCTCATTGCCTTATGTTTCCCAATGGGGACATTTTGTGCTACTGTTACTCTACATTTATAGTTCTGCTCGCTACTTTGTCAGGCTGCTGTCCAGTGACCGGCTCCAGCTAGCTGATTGATTGCTGTTGCACATGTTGAGCTGCAGCAGTCAGTAGAGCATGCAGCAATGCTAGTGAGAAGACTAGTTGCTGTATCAGAGCGTTGCCCAAAGTTTTAGTGCTGGTAATCAGGGAATGAAGTGAAAATGTTTGACAAAGGCCAAACATGTTGGACCAATTTATAGAAATTGACTCTTTGTGTTTTCTTTCACTTTTATTGACAGGTAGACGGTGGTGTGATTGGTTCAATATGGATGCAAGGGAAAGCTTTGTATTGATGTGTAATATTTGATTATTGCTGTTTGATCATCCAGAAAACCAAACAAAGGAATCTTGGTGTGACGGTAACTGTGGCTTCCAGCAGTTCAGAATCAGATTCAGAAGATGCAGAATCCAAATCTGAGTCTGATTCGTCTTGTTCATCCGATTCGTCCGATTCGGATGCTCTGGAGAACTGGATGATCCTGGGTCGAGGGAAACAGGACGGAGACCAATCCATTTCACTCAACCTGGAAGGAGGGTCAGAGAGCCATGAAGGTGCGTCTTTGTTTTTGTGTGGCCTTGTTTATACATGTACTGGGTGCACTGAGCAACGTTTAACCCTTTTGTGATACGTTTTATGTGCCTTTGAATGTGTGTGATCAGGAGGATAGAAACGGGGAATAATTCTGTATGATCCAAATCATTCAGAACACTTAGTCTACCTGCGGCACATTGATAAGGAGCGGCTACACTGCGAACAATCTGCGCGAGTACATGTTTGTCTGTACATATGCATCATCTGTGTCTGCATGTTTATGAACTTGTAAGCCCTTAGCATTCCTGGCACTGTCTGCCCAGTCGCTCTCTTCTCTGATGCATCTTTAAGTATGTTTGCGTGCATTATGTACTGATATGTGTGTGCGGGCTTGTGCAAGTGTGTTTCTAAAATATTCCAGTTCTAATCAGCATGCATGTGTACATACACATGGATACCAACAGTCATAACGCTAATGCCAAAAACAAACAAACGGAGAAACAACAACGCAAGGGGGAAGAGGGGAGGGGAGGTCGGGAGAGATGGGAGTAATCAAAAAATGAATAAAAATGTTCCCTGCAAATCTCTTCAGATCTACACATTATCTTAACCTGCAGCCTCAGCAACCTCTCCAGCTCCTCTCCAGCTCCCTCCTCCTCCTCCTCCCTCCTACCTAACACTCTCCCATCTCATTCTTTTATCCTATTTTCTCACTATTGTGCTCTCTCTCTCCCGCTCTCCCTCTCTCTGTGTCTCTCTCACCGTTTCTTCCTCATTTGAATTTCCCTGGGCTGATGTTTCTGCAAGAGTGCCCACTGCCTCCTCTACACACAACTGGGCTAAAGGAGGGGGTCTGGAGCTGGTGGGAAGGCTTGAGGTTTTTGGCCTGGTTTTGGGAGGAAAGGAGGATTTTAGGTCTCTGTCTTTCTCTCTCCCTCGCGCTCGTCTGGCTTCTCTCTGTGATCTTTGGAGCTTGACCTCATGTCTGCACATGGGGGGTCATGGGTGTGGTGTGGAAGGGGTCTTAAAGTGAGAGGAATGGGGGAGGGCTTTGTCAAAAAAAAAAGGAAATAAAGGCAAGGAAATTAAGGGACGAGCCTCAGTAGTCTTGAACTGTGCCCCAGTTCTACACTACTCACTAATTCAAAGCCAGGCTTGAGTATGTCTTGTGTTCACCCCAGAAAAAATCCAAAATGTATTTTTTACTTTTTTGTCAAAATTTCCTGAAAAAGACAAAAAAATAAAAATAATAATAATGATCTGCTCCTATTGTCTTTGTATCCAAAGCATTATGAAGCTTATTTTTTCTGTGCCGGTGATATTTGAAAACTGTTAAAAACACATCATTGAGCCATACTGCTTCATGACCTGTTCATTCATTGCCATAAACAGAAGCACTGTAGTTTATTTTCAGTTGGTCCTGATGCTGTAAACACTGCCTATTAAACAAATGTGTATTAACCCACCTCTGGAAATAGTCCCTGTGAACAAAGGAAATTGTTGTTCACAGTGTTTTGGAGTAATACTAAACTGCAATACACAGCATCTTTTGGAAACTACTAAGCCTTTTTTTTAAAAAAGAAATTTAAAGTGTGCCCCAGTTTTGTCTTAAAGATTTACATCATCAATAAGGACAAAAGGGCATGGATCTGAAAGTCTGAGACAAGTCTAGCTAGAGTCTTCTGCAGGGTTTTTAGAGGTGGATCACCTTGCCTGAAACAAAGACTTTATGGGTGTGACTTCCTTGGCCATCATCTGCTAACTAAACTGATACTGCAACAATAAGATGTGTAAAAATCTGAGTGCCTGCAACCTTTTAGTCTACTCACTCAAAATGCTGCTGATTTATAATGCCACAACGTAATGCACAGTGGGAAATGAAGGGAAATGAGTGAGCTGATCACAACCTAATGGTGATGTGATTAGGAGATTGCTGTTATTCATACCGACTATTGATTAAATCTCGAGCATTAAATCTTTAAACAAAGATTTTGTATTTGTTGGAATTGAGAGGCAGCCTCATTTCAATATTACTGTCAGTCAGTATGCATATCTTCATGTGTTCTAAGTGCAAAACCAGTTTACTGTGATATTTAGTGCACATAAACCCACAGTATACATTCAGTGGGTAGTATGGAATTCTTCTTTTATGAATTAGTTTCACATACCCTTTTTATTTGCCAAAGAATGTCAGAGAGAAGAAGGCCAGTTCTCAATCACTGAGATATGGTTGGTTGAATTTTTATGATGACAATAACCATTACATCCATAACCCAGGGCTTCAAATATAAAGATTGATTTCTGTTTTTTATATGCCATGTTGTGAGTTGACTTCTGCAGCCTGGGAGCCTCGTGCGTGTTTTCATATTTGTGTGTGTGTGTGTGTGTGTGTGTGTCCGAGTAACTGGTTTGCACAGCAGTGACTAATAGTATTTGTACGCCTAAACCCCATCTCAGCATCACCATCAAATCACATTCACTACACTTAGTCTCCCCCTCTCGCCTACAGAAATTGAATCCTTTCATCCTCTTTCTCTCTTTCTCATTCTGTCTTCTCTCCTACACGGTGTCACTTGTTCACATACTTTTACTATCTAATCTTTTCTCAGCCCCTCAAATATGTTTTTTTTAAATTTTTTTTTTATCAAATACATGGACACACATGCGCACACACAGTCCGAGTGGATATCTGTCACCTGGCCGTGAGGGGCAGCTGGTGGTGGGTGGATCTGTAAGGACATCGGATAAGTAAAAGAGAAAAGATAGTGGAGAAAAGGGGGATGAGCAAGGGCCGTCTGCCTGTCCGGCAGCTATGCAGCAGCAACCAGATGGAACAAGAGAGAGAAAACAGGGCTTCCCAAAATCCAGCTCAGTGCCTCTCCCACCCGGAGTGGTGTGCGTGTACGTCCCCGTGAATGAATCTGGGGTGTAGGCGGGGTGTGCTGAAGCTAAACTTGAATCGTAAGTGGTTAAACTTCACTCAGTGGTCACACTTTTTTTTTTCTCTCTCTGTTGCTCCCCCCAGTTCTCTTCTTCGCTTTTTTTTGTCCCTTCGGTTTTGGTCAGTGCACACCAAACTTTGTTTGAGGCTTAGAGAGTCAGCTCTGGCTTGCTATCGGGGTGGCCGATCACATCAGAGTGTGTCTGAGTGTGTGTGTATGTCAGTGTGTGTGTGCTTCAATGAAAGTCTTGGTGAATTAGAGAGAAGTGTGTTTGTGTGTTTGTAACTTAAGGTTAACTCTGTCTGTCTCACAGAAAAGAAAGGTAAGCTCTCTTCTCTTCTCTTCTCTTCTCTTCTCTTCTCTTCTCTTCTCCCCTGAAGCATCCTTTTGTTTCTGCTCTATTTTATAGTCTTGTCATGCTGCTCAGATTGCCTAGGCATAACAAAAATGCATTCCTTTTCTTGAATATGTTTGTAAAAAGTAGTAGTACAAATGTTTTCGGCTTCATATCTGTGTAAATAAGCGTTGCTGCTTTGGGCCTGAAGCTTTTTCCTGCAGCCTCTTGCAGTCTGAGACCCCAGTTGGCCTTTGTATACTTTAAAGTCACGTGCCACTATACAGCATCTGAAATATGGATTTAGTTGGCTTCTCTGTGTGTTTATTGCTCTGATTATGCATGTGAGTGCATGTTTATGTACAGGGCATCGGGATTGTAAAATGAGATTACAATGGCATGTTGGGTACCGCACTAGGCGTTTGTGTGTGTGTGTGTGTGTGTGGCTGAGTGTGTAGGTGTGTTGTGTATGGGTGTGTGGGTGGGCGGGCAAGCGCTGCAGAAGGGAGACATGGATAGGATCAGCTCTTATCTTGGCTGCCCAGTGCCACACGAGGTGTAACGCCACACCCACACTACCACACAGTGTGTTTGAACAGGCACACACACACACACACACACACACACATACACCATGAAATCGCTGTGCCATAGTTTGACTTGTATTATCCATTTTTTACAGAGGATATGCAAATTAGGTGAGACTACTGTGTAGGCCTAATATTAGTGCATGCAAAATAAATTGTAGAAATTCAGTTGAAAGCTTGATGCTTTCATATTTAAAAAAGCCGGTGATTGAACAATCATTTGATGCTAGCGGCCTCTAAAATGTAATGACAGCTGGAATCTAGTAAATGAAACAGCAGTTTCTTTGTAATATGAAAAATCCCTTCAGTAAGCGGCTCTGTTTGGCCGCAGTCTTGTTCCTTATTGAGTGTTTTCTGTGGTTGTGTTTTCATGTTTGTCAGCATACATTTAAAATTTGACCTTTACCCTGCTATTTAATCATTGAAAATATCTATTTGTGTTCCTTGGACCCAGTAGACGTTTTATTGAGCCTTTTAAAAATCATTTTCAGACATGCTCATCAGCGAGAACGCTGTAACTCCTTTGCTGTTGTTTTTTTTTTTTTTCCCCAGAATGATATAAATATACATATATATATATATATATTTCTATCCCTGGGTGACTAAAACTGCTCTTGCAAGCTCACCTTCACTTTCAAAGTGAGTTAGTATGAGTATTTACCATTAATAAATTGTCCTTTTCCTGTCTCATTTTACCTAATATATCCTAGTGGCAATTCATCACTGCTGAATCCTAACCACAGAAATAGCTTTTGGCCCTCTTTTGCCCAAAGACTTTCCAAAAAATTAAGGAAAATTGGTAGTTTATACAAGAAGAAAAGAACAGCAGGAAAGAGGCAGTAGAAATTCAGATCAAACTGGAAGGAACGTGAAGCAGCACTTGAGTTTATATCCAAAAAAATCTGGTTGGACGGACAACTAGTGGGGCTCAGCATCAGACAGAGGGGGAGAGAGAGATGAGAGTGGGAAAGCTAAAGTGGATGAGACAGGCCTTGAAAAGCATCGGCCACGGTATCGGTCTGTCAGGGACGGTTTGTCTCCAGGCTAAGATCTTGGAGTGGCTCGAACATGGCTGGATTTCTGTCTGCACAAAATGATATCCAGTGTTGTCTGTCAGTCCTGTCGGCGTGTAGTGGACGGTTCTGCAGCTCAGCCTTCTCATATAACATTTGACCCGATGTGGCTCCGTTCTAAGCCCCAAAATGAAATGAAACAAGTTTTTGCATCGTGAGCCATTTCAAATTTGAAACATGTCGACCACATTTCAATCGATTCATTTGAAGCTTTGAGTTGATGCAGTTTGAGTTGTCACAATGATAAGAATTTTTTGTGTCTTGGATTGCAATATGTTTTGTGGTTCTAGTCAAATGTAAGTATGTAATAGAGGCAAAAAAAAAGAAAAAGTTTATTTTGCCTAAATGTAAAGATTTAATTTTAGTTGAATTTTTATATATATTTATTTATTTCAACGTTTTCTAACTCCAGATCATATGGCAGAATTAATCAAATTGTTAGCCCTACTTATAGTTATTGCAGCCACATTTCAATTTCAGTTTTGCTTCTTCTACTGCACAATGTCTTGGGTTTCTCTTGCGCTGATGAGTAGAGTTTATTTATACTACGTTTATCTGCATCTGGACCGGACGAGCCATCCTTTCTGAAAGTAACCTTTGTCAAAATAATCTATGAAAATTTCTCTATTTTTTTCTTGGAAACTTTGACTAAAAAACACCCACAGACATCTGCGGTTACGGCTGCAGGTGCTCATTTGTATTAACGTGGCTGTTTGTTCTTCACTGACTGTGAGTAAGGGGCAGCATTTAAATTTAATCTAAGAGGAGAAGACATTTCGGCAGAATTTTGTCACCACACACGCCCGTCCTCGTCCTCTTGAAACCAGCATTCTTTAATCGATGGATGGCATTCAGATTTTCAATTGAAGTTGTGTTAAATTTGCTTTTGATAATCCATTAGTAAGATTTTTAATATAATAAAAAGTAAGAATAGTATTAACACTATTTCCTACAGACTGTGACGTTTATTAGTTAGGTTTAATATTTTGTGTTGGAGAAATGAGAGGACATTTTCGAGCGAAACTGAAGGTGTGATGCATTGGATGTGTAGTGTGTGTTGGAGTGTGAAGGTGTGTGCATCTAAAGACAAAAGTGTGCGTATGTGTGAGAGCCGGTGTCAGCCTCACCACGCCTGAGGTGAGCCCAATAACCGTGCCCTGGCCCACTGGAACGAAGTTTCACCGTCTTTAGTTCCGAATAGAGAAAGAATGTGACATTAAATGAAATGGTTTTCAGCACTGTGCCTTTTTATGCGCTTCTTTTGAGCTGTAGTTTGTGTTTTTTTTAAATTTGTTTTCATGTTGTGATTTTTAAATGTCAGATTCGTGCCGAAGGTGTCTGAATGAATGAGCATTTTTTTTTTTTTTTTTTTAGCAAAAGCACACGATTGCCTGTTTGCAGTAACTGTAGCCTGGAGGAAAGGGTAATAAACTAGAGACCAGAGGGTCCCTACTGTAGTTTAATGTGTGTGTGTGTGTGTGTGTGTGTGGGGTGGGGTGGGATGGTGGGTGGGTAGAATAGGGAATCCCTGTCTCCTACTTGAACCTTTATTTAACCAGGATATCCCATTGAGAGCAAGAATCTTTTTTCTAGGGAGACCTGCAGCAGACATTGTGCCCTGAAGCTACCGGATAAAACAACGAGACAAACACACACACACACACACACACACACACATAGAGTAACACACTCATGTATGATTAAATAAAACTTTGTGGCCTCAACACCTTAATCCCACATTGTATGTTGAGGCGCACAGCGTAGTGCGAGACTGTAACAGTATTTTAAAAGCTTATTGTCGAGTGGTTTACCGTTTGGCCTGATTTTCTGCCGCCTTCGACAAATTTCGTCTTTTTGCTCCCTCTTGGATTTTTACCAACCGTCTCTTCCTTTTAAAAAGACCTGAAGAGAGGGAAGGGAGGGAAGGGACGGAGAGGAGACCAGCGGACGAAAAAAAAATGTCAATTACAATTACCAATAATAATCATTATAATTAAGCAATCACTTAATAGGAAATCAAATTATTGTGGGGGGTGACAGTGGGACAGAGGGAGGTCCCGCGGGACTATATTAATTTCTGTTCTCTTATTTGACCGGAGAACTTTCCCTTTATTGTCTTTCCTTGGCTTTTTGGGCTGGGAGGGGTCGTCAAGAGGGCTTTATTAACTGGTAGCCTAGGGTGGTGATATTTTTTTGAGGGGGTTGGATGCAGGAGTTGAGGGAAAGGGGTTGGAGGGATATGTATTAATATTAATACGTTTTTGGGATGAGGAACAGGAGGAAGAGGCGTGAGCGAAGAAGGGGTGGGATTGGGGGGGGGCGCAAAAGGCAGTCATGGATCCACAAAATCACCCTTTCTCCCCTCGCCTCATTCTTCTCCCCCCCTTTTTTTCCTCCCTCACTTTTCGGCTCACCTCTTCCTCTGTGGGCAGCGGCAGGGCTGTTTTGGAATCAGAAGTTCAGTTTAACAGTCAACAGGATAAGAGGTGGAACCCCAAACACACACAGATACACACATTTAGGGTCCGTACACTTGCTCTGGTATGCAAAGGGTTTCCTAATAATAGCCGGGCAATGTTTTTCACAAGGTCCCAGAGGATGGCTATGCATGTGTGTGGGTGTGCGAGTGAGTTGGCAGTGTACCACGCAGACACACAAGTGTGCCTGTTTAGCAGTTTCCTCTCCAGAGGCTCCTGGCAGTGTGTACGCGGCCATTCCAAGGCTTCTCCCCATGTCTCTTAATTAAGGCACTCGTCAGACAGAGACCAGCTGGGCCTGGTCTGGCCTAGCTGGCACTCACTATAATTTCAGTCAATCTTGCTCTCATCCTTCGTCTTCGTCTTCATCCCTCGCTCAACTCCTCTTCACCTTTTTTTTTTTTTTTTTGACTTATTTTCCATATTTCATTGCCCTTTGTTTCCCTCATTGATCAAATTCTTATTTTACCCACTGTTTTGTGATGTTGGATTTGCTTCGTATTGATGTTGCCGTTCTTTGCATCTTTATAACACGTGTAAGCGTAACTGGCTGACCTTTCCGTTACACCTGCCTTCAATAAAGCACTAATTAGGAGTCCCATTAGGAGCTGAACTAATAGGCGCTTAAATACTAGGATTTAGGTGTTTGGTGGAACATGCTAAACACTTAAGCAGTCAGCATGGGAGCAAATACAGGCATTTCCTCTCTGTGGGATAACCTTAAGAAAAAGGCCTGTATCTGGTTTAAAAAGAAATAAAAATACATGTCTTTACATACTTGGACAGTCTGAGCAGGAGGGATATGGGATCAGGATTTCGTCCATTTTGAGTCATCTTTTATTGTATTTTTACACCAATCTAAGTATATGTACACTGGCTGCATTACTTCAGATGTAGTCAGACACGCTGAAACATACTGTTCCTAATACGCTATATATGTCATGCTTCTGTGGTCACATCTCTCTTGAAAACTGTCAAAAACGTACTTACAGTCCTTATGCAAACATACCAAGATGTAGCCTGTGTCTGACACAACTGCTGTGATGAGTGGTGAAAGGATTTTCATGCGATCATAAAGGGAAGGTGATTTATTGGCATCATCGCCTACAGATTGCTAAAGCAAACGTATGCGCAGGAATGTCTCGGAAATTCAACATCAGTGTATCTATACCACACTCCACCTTTCTTTTCTTTAACCCCTCAGCCCCACCCCTCCCTCCATCCATCCCATCTCTTTATTCCTCCACTCCCATTCCCAACCATCCTTCCATACAACTAAACCTAGCCCTGGTTACGTGGCTGTTGCTATGCCGGGCTTGCAGGGTCGGGATTCATGCTATAGGCTTTCCCGGGTTAATCCAGCTCATATCTGGGATGTGTTTTAGAGGTCACACAGTTGATAGTGAACACCGTGTCCTCAGTCTGTATATTCACTCTCGCCATAGAGACGTTTCATGTGACTAAATGTGTGGTTTATCAGCGGGGTACATTTCCTCAACATTTGCTACGACTAGCTCTCCTTGCACATTTGTGTAACTGGTTTGTAACATTGTGTGTCTGTGAATGAAGTTTAAGTCTTTGCTCGTGCACGTGTTCCGGCGAGCACGCATGCCTGTGCATTAGCACACCTAGGCCGCCCCTTTATCCGGGGGATTATGGTTAAATGGAATGCTGAGATTCTGGCAGCGAGCGACCGATAAAGCTGAAGTCGGCGTTGGGAGAGAAAATTAATTATTGGGGATAAAATCGGAGCGAAGGAGATAGTTACCGACTCGTTGGGGAGTTTAGTCATTGATATTTCGGCACAGGCTTCCAGACAACATGCAGAGTTCATCACACCCTTAATGTGAGACTAGTTTTGTGTGTGCGTGTGCGTGTGTGTGTATGCGTGTGTGTGTGTGTGTGCGCACCTGCGAGCTGGGCTTTGCAAACTTTTAAAGGTTTTGGTCAAGGATCAAAAAGCCTTTGGGTTTTACGTGGTCTTAACATACTGATGTAGCTTTTTTTTCCGCGGATCAGCTGCAATGTCCTCGGGGTCTTCTGTAGCTCCAGGTTTTTTCTTTGAGTATTGACATTTCACAGCATACAGCCGATATATCTGCTAGTCTATGTTTATCATTCAATAAAATTCAACAGCTTGAAACTGTGTGCTTTAATGTATATGTACTATTATAATATCTTTGCATTTGTCTGAACATATTTAAAAAGTCTTAAGTTGAATTTGAGTGGAAGTAGTGGAGTTAATGGAAATCAGCAGTTATTTATGACTTAATTTGTTTCAACCAACTGGCTGAAATAATCTTGCTGAAAAAGCAGTTTGATCAAAGGTGGGTTTGTGATTTTCTGGGAATACTGAATTTCATTACATTGTCAGCAACAGCAAATAAATATTCCTAAAGTGAGATTGTAGAAGTATCTTGATTGTTGCTCAGCTTTCCCATTGATTTGCAGGTGTATTTGAAATGAATATATTTCGTCCTAGTTGACTGATAAAATCTCTATTTGTTGCCTTCGAGGAGTCTGGTTTTAATGATGAATTTATTCTAAAATATAGTTTTTCATGAAAAGAAAATCCCGAACCTACTGTACAAGTAAAGAAAATATCTCAAAGATTGAGGAAAACTGAAAAGATTGTATTTAAGGTGCGTTGGCAGGAAAGTGTCAGATGTACACACAAGTGTACTGTTAAGAAAAACATTGTAACGGCTGAAATAAACAAGTGGGTAGTGAAACTGCATCAGCTATGAATTGTCTTAATTTGTTGTTGTAGTGCTGTTATGGTTAGCTATTCCTACAGCCTATAGAAAATATTTTTCAGTTGCAGCGAATGTACCCCCCCCCCATGCCATCTTGACGGTGTCTTCATTTTCTTCTTTAATTTTGCCTTCACGGTTTTCTACTTCTATTTTTTTTTTGTCCAAATTCTTACCACTCCACTGATTTGTTCCATTCAGTTACCAACAAGATCTGCTTTCACCAAAACAAGTGTAAACGAACATATAACAAAATGATGTTCCAGATTTATCAATACTCTTCCAGTTTGTAGCTGTTGTGCTTTTTGCAACACAAAAAAATGAAAATGAAACTCTGAGCCAGACTTGTGTGCCACTGCAAGTCACTGTTTTTGCACATTACAATTATTTTCCAGTTTTTAAGAGTCTTTTGTGGTGAGTGTTAAAAATCAGCTGTGAACAAATAACCGTCCCTGACCTTACAGGACTTGTTATATCGAGACAGATTAGCGTGTGTGTGTTTGCGTGGCTGTGTGCGAGCGTGCAGGTGAGCGCATTTCTGTCCTCTGAGTGCAGACTGATCAATAGTAATTGGGTTGAGTGTCTCAGGCCTGTTTCTCTCCTTTGTACTGTGGGCCTTTTGTAGGCTGACACAGGACCAGCAGAGAAAGGGGACAAGCGAGAGAAAGAAAAGGAAGAAAAAAAGGGGGGAGACAGCAAGAAAATGGAGGATGTTTGCAAGTCGACGAGCATGACTGACTCCCTCAACCAAAACTCCGGATATTTATTCAGCATTACTCACTAATCTAAAAAAATCTTCCTGCCTTTCTGTGTCTCCTCTTTTCTTTTCATTCACACACTGGAGGGATGAGGTGTGTGTGTGTGTGTGTGTGTGTGTCTGTGTGTGTCTGTGTGTGTGTGTCTGTGTGTGTGTCTGTGTGTGTGTGTGTGTGTGTGTGTTTCCAGAGAGGGGGATACTGTAGGATGATCTTAAAAGAGGTGTGATAAAACACGGATAACTCGTTAAGATGCATTAACAGGCTTCTCACTTCTTTCTCTTTCTCCCCCGTGTTTACAAACACAAGCACACTCCCAGAGTGTCTCTCATCCCTCGCTATTCTGTCTCTTTTATGACTTCCATAAAAGCGACGTGTGCCGAGTGAGGGTTGAAGCTTCAGCGGTATTAGCAGGGAGGCATTAGGCATAAACTCTAAGGTATATTAAAGCAACGGCCCTGTTGTTCATATAAACACGCCAATTCAATTTAGCCTGCCCCACGGGGAATGGGATTTCAGCAGCTTCCGAGAGCGGGAGGAGGGGAGGGGAGGCGGAGGGGAGGTAGGGAGGGAGGGAAGGAGAGCGAGTGGTGGATGAGGTAAGACAAGAAAAGGAAGTGGGATGAAGGGATCTTGAGGAGGTGGTAGAGGAGAGGTGCAGAGGCAGGAAGAGGGAACAAGAGAGAGGAGGTGAGAGGAAAGAGGGCACAGATGTGGAGATTAGCATATTGGAGTGGCATGGTGGCTAGTTGCAGGAATTCATTGTTATTGTTGCATTAACTACCATGACGTAAGCACCTGTGTGTGTGTGTGTGTGTGTGTGTGTGTGTGTGTGTGTGTTTTGCGTGCGCATGCATACAGCCATGAACACCGCAGACACACACATATACGCACACACTGGCAGGCAGAGGGGCTGCCGGTGTCTGCAGTGTCTGTGCACGGCTGCACGCTTGGACAGAGCGTTATGTGGGAAACCCTACAGTTATATTATTCAATCCAAATTCAAATGGGCTTGTCAGGAAAGCTCCTGCTTTTTATTACCTGTCAGAAAAACCAAGGGATGGATGGAAAAGAGGGGAGCAAATTAAACGACAGTAAATAAGACCCCCTATCTCTCCGCACTCTCCCCCTGCCATTCTGCCATCCCTCCCTGCGCTGGATTTTGGAGACACACACACATATATTTGGAGATTTTGACAGCATGTTGTTGTTCAGCCCTATCTGTAGTTTACCTTAGCCAGGTTTTATCTGTCAATCAAATACAGGAAGGTGTAATTATTTAGTTCATCACTGAATTCTGCAGCCAATATGGTATCTGGGTGTGATGTTAAAGGAAAGTGTCTCAGACGTTTATTGAAATGGATCCGATGCCCGCTTGATGTCTTTAGACAAGGAATTATGGGAAAGGAAGGAGAGGAGGAGTAGGAGATTGAGGGATTTCTTAAGGATGAGTTGTGCATGTGGGGAAGTGAGGGCAGAGCATGGTGATTCCTCCCATTACACACAGGCACACACATCCAGAACAGCCTCCTCCCGTCTTGCCCCTTTCAGCCAGGCATAACCTCTGCCATCTGTCCACCCCCCTCCTTTTCCTATCTTCCTCCTTTTTCACCCTTCTCCTCCTCCTCTGCTCTTCCTCATCTCTCCCCCTCCCTCCCCACCACCATCCCCCCCCTCTCCATTCATTTAGGGCCTTATTTCCCCACCTTTACTCTCTGGTGGCATTCAGAGAGATGTGGAATATTATTTAGTCTTTTCTTGTGGGGAACATCCAGGAGAGGAGGGAGAAGGTCGCTGACTAAAGTTTTAAGGTTGTCCAAGGCGAGCATCACTTGTGCAGTTTTACTTTGGGTGTTATTTATTCTTTATACACAACGTCATTATTCATTGTTAGTCGTTTTACAGAGCTGGAAATAAAGACTGAATGACTTAGTACAGCCCACATTTTACATTTGCATCCGCATCATCTTATTTCTGAGGTTATATTTACTGCATCTATTGGTGTCATCATATAGCAAGTAACTGATTCTGTCAGAGTCATCAAGGGTCAGGGTTTTTAGTTTTAGCTTCATTCATCAACGTTGAATTTTCTGGCTTTCAACTCTCATATGTTTCAAACACACCTCTGCAGTGCGTTGTTGTCCAGAATAGAAAATACTGGTTCCTGCTACTTTTTTGTCCTGTATAAATCGTGCCACCTTCATTCCTGCTCTTTCTTTCTCTGCTTATTAATTGATGTTGGATTGATTCATGCATTATTTTTTTGGTCAATTTATCAAACTGTTGTTGTTGTTTATCAATCTGTTTTACGTCTCGATGATGCTTTCTGGGTTTTTGACTGTTAATTTGACTAAATAAGCAATTTAAAGATGTTATTTGGGTCTCTGGTAATTTACAACAGGATTTCTTTAGGGGAATTTCATGCCTTTTAGACACAAAAAAGTAGAAAAATGATTAGAGAGGCATTGGGAACAGCATTCACAGAGGTCCACTGTCAGACTCGCACTGGGGATGATGCTGTTCTGTAGAACCTTGAAGTCCCAGGCCACCACAACACCCCCTTATTTTTGACATATGCTTAAAACTACTGAGTATTTAAAGGCAAAATCTATACATGAATAATAAAAAAAATAAAATAAGGAGCTGCAGTTTAAAATAGGTAAAATTGTTTTGTTCCCATTCTCTACCAAATCTAACTTCTAACTTCTGACTGCCAGGTGCAAAGGACAGCTGGTTGCATTTATAAACTGCATTTGAATGAAGCGATAAAAGAGCCATATTAGGCACTCCTCTTCTAATCCTCTATTGTTCTTTGTCTGTCCCCTGTCCCACAGAGGGGCTGCTCTAATTAAAGACTAATAATTGTATTGTTTTATAAAACCTATAGAGACAGAGATTCTGCTCTTCAATCATTCACTCCCTCCAATGTACCCGAGCCATCGAGGGCTATCTCGCAGGATGAAGTCTATAAACACACTGTGACTGACTGTTTTAGGGGAGTGTGTGTGTGTTTGTGTGTGAGAGAAAGAGACACACACACACACACACATAGAGCAGCATACAGTAGGAGGAGGAAGGAAAAGGCCAAATCTAAATTAAAACTTTAAAGCACCATTATTTAATTACCCTAAAGGCTGTGGATTTGAAGGATTGAAGGGTGGCTTTGTGTCTGTGTGTGTGTTTGCGTGTGTGTATTTGTGTGTGCTGTATGTGTGTGTGTGTTTGCTCGTGCAAACGCGTGCTGCTGTCCGGGATTATTTCAATTTTTCAATTTGCCCTTTCTTCTCGAAGAGTGTGTGGGTGTTCATGTGTGCGCTGTGTGTGCGACCGCAGTGTAACCCCCTTATTGGTTGCCCTCTCCCGTTGCCCCTCCTTCACCTCTGCCCTGCACACACAATCACACACACACACACACACACACACACATACACTCGTGCATGCATGCACACATGCTGAAGCGCCGGCAGATAAAAAGGCATTATGGTAAATTCCACTTAATGACAAATTTTTAATTTGGGGAACAGGGTCTGGTGAATGGAGCTTAATTACCGGGGCCAAAGATCCCTCGGAAAAATAACCCCCTTGACGTGCCCAACCTGCCCGATAATGGAGCGCTCTGCAAAATGGCTCAGATTAACCAACGCCGTTTATCTAACCCCCCCACAACCCCCCTTCTGTATAATAACAAAAATAACAATCATGAAAATTCTATCTGCCTCCCAGCCCCCATCAGCCCGCTTCCCTCTCCCGCCTTTCCGCCCTCCCGCCCACTGCCTGGCTCACTCCCGCAGGAGGAAATTCATCAAAATGAAATTGAGGTTGCAACTCACTGGTTTTATTAAAATATATTTGCCCCTTACAGACAGTGTGTGGTTGTGTGTCAGTGTGTTGCACTGCACAAGACAAAAGGGGCACCGTGAATAATTTGGTCAGTTTTTATTAGCGACATTTGGTGGCAGTGTATACAAGTATGACTTTAGCCATAAAATACAAACACTTGTTGACTATTGGCTCCTCTGCCTTCATACCGAGTTGGGTGAAACTCTAGACTGACCTAAATTGGGTTTTTGAATGATACAACACTGTCATCTTTTTTTGTTAGTTTTTTTGTGGGAAACTGTGTAAATGCGAAGTGTTAAACTTTAAATTAGGGATACAATTAAAAGTTATTTTCATTATTGTTTAGCCTATAAAATGTCACAGTTTGCCCAAATTCAAGGTGATGCAATTCAATTGCTTGTCCAGCCGACCCTCCTAAATCCTAAAGTATTTAATTTACTCTCTGCAAGTTTGCACGGCGCTGAGTAAATCCTCACAATTTAGAATTCTGAACTAGTCGTTATTTTATTTGCTCAACAATGTCAAAATGTTGCTGTGTGCATCAATTCATTCATTTGAAAGCTAATTGTTTGAATTCTTCTTAAAATGACACTGTGTAAATCTGATGTTTTAATGACTGCAGTTTCTACTGCAGAACATCAATAATTTTAATATATTTTAATTTACAATGTAGAAAGTTACAGGGTCTGGCAGCTTCATCTCCTGATTGAAAGTGTCTCGTGCTCTTTTCAAAAAATAATGCTGTATTATGTCAGTGACCAAAAAGCCATGATTTCACAACATCAAATCAGTTTCTACAGCCTCCAGGAGAACTGCTATTTAAGTCCGAGTTTGGGTCACGAATGTAAGTCTTTAATGGATCAACATAACATATTACTTCATAAGTAATACAACTATTCCCTATAAGGTAAAAGTTATAAGGTAAAGATCTTGTGAGGTATTGTACCATTTTTTCATCGTCCTGTCATGATGGGCATAAGCCACCCAAGCACATTTCAGGTAGCATAATGAGTCACATTCCAGTTCAGCCTCTTTTTGGAACATAGATGGTGAAACCAGCTGAACTGGTCACGAGTCAGGACTGTGTGTTTAATAAGAACCACTCTGATTAGCAACAGATTGATGGAGATAAGTTTTACGTTTGATTCGAAAATCTGCACTAAACAGGAGGCTAACGGATATTAAACAGACACAGTGACTACCTGTCTTCTGTCAGACCCGCGGACATGTACTGGCTCACTTTTGGATAACTTGAACGTGGTTATGCTGTGCACAAACACACACACACACACACACACAGCCTGACTCTTTTCTTGGCCTTCTCTGGTCCCTGTTGTTGTGTACCCTGATTGGACCATGTGGTTGCCATGCGGTTGCCAGGCCGCGCCCCCGCTGTGTGGTAATTGGTGTCTGTGGTGTTGCCGCGTGGCGACGGTGCTTTGACTGACAGGTTTGGCCACCTGCCCTGCCCTTGCTGCCAACATGGTGTGGAAGGGGGTGAGGAGGAAGGGAGGAGGTGGCACCGGCTGGCAGGGGG
>NW_007577854.1:493203-502841 GCF_000690725.1 Stegastes partitus | reverse complement strand
GTGTGTGCGTGTGTGCTGGTTGGTGTGTTAATGGGCCTGGTCAACAGCGTGGTACAATGGGCGGGCTGGCTTGGGATGCCTGTTTAAGTGGTAGGACAGGGAAAGGGAGATAGGGGTAAGGCGGGTCAGTTCAAGCCTTTGATGTTGCTGGGAGAGAGGGTAGAACAGCTTGTAGATCACACACACACACACACACACACACACACACACACACACACACAAATGCACAGATCTTAGAAAATGAGTTAATGGCTGGGGTTGCAGGTGATTGTATTATGTTGAGGCCACTGCACTGAAGGATGCTTGTGTGTCGTTGAGGTTTTCAGTCTTGTCCTTGGTTTATCAGACTTAAACCATCCTGTCTGGACCTCATCTCGTTTGCGTATGTGTGTGTGCATGCGTGTGTGTGTGTGCATGCGTGTGTGTGTGTCACCCCAGGAGAGCCGGGTGTTCATGGTTCATTAGCCACACGTACACTTCCGTTCTGTTCTCACTGGTAGAAGGGACAGATTCAATGCATTCACACACACATACGGGCTCCCCCCTCACACCGCAAACACCCACACACCACACACTGTTTTGTTTTGTTGTGCCGGCTCTGATGAACAGGCACGCAGCCTCCTCCCCTCTCCTTCTCATCTTCTAGTAATCAGGGTACCTATGAGACAGACAGGTAGCATCTGTCGCCTCCTCTCCCCTGATCCATCCCTCCCTCTGTTTCTCCATCTCCCTCTCTTCCATGCCATTGTGTTGAATTTCCCTTGGCGACCGAGTGATGAGATAATGTACGACTTGTCCCACAGAATCGAAATCAGTGGAATCTTCAGGAATTGCTCAAAAACAGGGAACATTTTCAGAGATTTCTAGACTAGGGCACCTCCGACATGCCTGTTTTTCGTCCCATGTCGTCCCCACCCTTGTGAAACGGTGTGACACCCATTTTTCCACTCAGGATTGTCGGGCTTAGAAGTGTAAGATGGCTGTAAGGAATGCTTTGCCATTAGATCAGTTAAAATCGAACAGTTGCAGTCAACATGGCGGAGGCCTCTCTTGAGTCCGTTCAGCTGCTCGGTGAAGCCGCTGCCATCTGCTTTTTCAGCTCCAGACTCCTTCAGATCTGCTGGGCCACGATGGAACGAGGGCTCTGATGGTTGGGTTTTGAACAGGGCCTCAAGGTTGATTAGCATATTTTCACCCTGTGTACAGACAACAGCCCCCCACCCACACACCAACCAACCCGCTCCAACCAACCTGCTTCCCGTTCCTCTGCGCCACCCCCCCACCCATGTGTTTGATTCCTCGGCCGTGACAAAGAGCTTCACCCTTTATCCCTGTGTGTGTGTTGGGTTGGTGAGATGGGGTGGGGTGGGGGGGCCCCTTAGATTAAGGGAAAGCTTCCTGCTCTTTATTTGGGGAGTCCCCCCGGGAGACGCTTTGGGAATGACTTTCGTTGAGTCACTAACGCCTACTCACATTCACACACACTCAGATGCACTTATGCACACGCACACACACACACACACACACACACACACACACACGTACACACCTTTCACCCCTGCCTTTTTTCAAGCTGCCCATTGACTGGATGCTGGTTGTTGTGTAACACCGGCTAAGCGTGCACACACACACACACGCACGCACGCACACACGTCACACAGAGGCCCCCCAGCCTGCTCACAGTAGATGAGCGCTGCGAGGGCCCCCATTCTCTTCTCCATATAAAACTAACCAAAACTAACTACACTAGAGTATATCTTACTCTAGCATGACACAGTAAGACAAAACACATGCATATGCACAGCATTCTGCCAGAACAGAGAACACTGTGGTACACCGATTTTTAGCTGACACTACCCTATAAATTTAAAATCATGAATGAGGTGTGAGTACCGACGTAAAGCACTGCTTTTCTGGGTTTTATGTCAGTGTAACTTAAATATGTTTGTCATTTGGTTGGATAGTGGTTTCTATTGAACTGGTAGGATTTTTTCTTGTTATTTTGCAACATTTATTGACAAGACAATTCACAAATAAAGTAATTAATGGATTAATCAATATTGCAAATAATCTTTAGTTGCTGCCCTAAATTGAAACACACCAACTAGATGCTTTTATTTTGTAATTATGGCATCTTTTGCCTGCTAAAATATTTTAAAAGTGTTTTTTTGTGTTGATTTCTTGAAAAATTGAGTTGATGTGTGTGGTTTCAGGTGAGCCACTACAAAGTTTTAGTCACGATACATTGTCTTGCATCTAAATTTGTTTTTAGAAATGATTTTAGTCACAAGGGGATTGTTTTTAGAGGAAAATGTATTTAGCTCTAAAAGAAAAAGAAATAAACCCACCTTAAAATCATAGTCACAAGTTCAACATTTATTCACTAACAAATAAATGTTTATTGGACCTTAAGAATGAGTGCCACATGATCACATCATCAATTCAAGCCCTTGGTGGACTGGTTTCCACTTGTGCGATCAGAGTTTAGATGCTGATGTTGTAGTCTAAACTGTTTTCCTTTCAGACATGGTAGAAGAGCTCCTTGTAAAAAACAGTATCTTCATCATTGGCTTGTACATGGTGCACTCTCTATGTGTTAGAAACTGTGAAAGACTACAGGATTTACAGGATATATGCAGGTTTTGAGCTTTCCAAATTAATCAACGAAGAATGATGCGGTGACAACGCGGATTCGCTTGCGTGTGTGTGTTTTTGGAGGTGAAGGTTGAGGCAGAAAGAAGCCCCATCCAAACAGCAGCCATTTTAATTTGTTTGACAGGGAGGAGAGGTGATAACCTCCCTCTGCAGTCGCTCACCCGGGGAGGAGAAGGGGGGGAAGAGAGGTAGAAAACAAGAAGAGAGAGCAAAAGCAAAGGAAGAAGGGCTGAGTCGAATAACGATAAGGGGGCTGGATAGAGAGAGTCAGAGAGAGAAAGAAAGAGAGAGAGGGGTGAAAAGGAGAGTGTAATATTTGATTATGGCTCAAGGCTGTATGTTTGTCCAAAGGCTAAAGACTGTCAACCAGCTAATCGCAGGGGTCGATGCGTGGGTGTGTCTGTATGCGTTTGTGAAAGCATGTGAGCCTGTGTGGGTCATTGCTATCAGCACATAATTTATGCTGAGTACACGTGTCTGTGTGCTTCTGTGTGTGTATTTGTGTGTACGTTACGATTTCTGGATGTCAGTTACAGTTCTGTGGGCCTGAGGAGAATACAGCGGCCTCCCTCAGGGTGCTGTTAGTGCCACTCTCATACAGATGTGCTGGGCTGCCACTGTGTCAGTTTCAGTGTGTGTATGTGTGCGTCCTTCTCGTACAGAAAACTAAACTTATTCCTCTGGGTTTAGAGTTCTTAATAGGGCTGGATATTGTCTAGAATTTATCACTTCTGGTTCTTATCGAATGATGGGTCCAGTTGTGTCACATTGTTTGAGTAAGAAAAGATGAAAGTTTAGTTTCCACAGATGTAGGCTTCCATAGAAATATATGTGTCATTACTAAGCCACAGTTTTGAGTGCAGCCCTGGTTTCCATGTATTGTGACCAGTGTTATAGAACTAAAGTCCAAACTTTGCTTTCAGGAATTAATTAGCGTATCTCATAACTTGTGCGTTAGGTTAAATTTGAACAAGTAACACACATTTTCTGTTGTTTTAAAATCTTCTTTGATTAACTCTTTTTCCTTGATTATTTATTGTAATAAACTGGCAGTCGATAGAATGTATGGCAGATCTTTTGTGATGGATTACATTAGATTTTACAGGGGTACCCTAATAAAGTGGTCAAGAAGTGTATATTTGATTACAACTTGAAAATAAAAGTCTAAACATAAGCAAAAATTGTAAATTTGTCTTTTCAGTATTTTAAAATGCATTTTTTTCTGTTTTGTCAGATGCTGAAGAAGAAGGAGGAAGTTGGTTGGTTTCAGACAAAGACATTGAGGTGGGTGGTAATGGCTTTATAGTCTGTACTTGATACTCTGACATTTAGCAGCTTCTGTTTTCTGAGGTCATTGAAAAACATCCTCTCTCCCTGTGCTATAAATGGCAGTGTTTTTAAAAATGTCATTAAAAAAATGGGAAAGCAGAAGAGCCTTAGGTTTTTGAGTCATACAAATGTTTGGTTAATTAGACCTAGTTCTATATAATTATATTAACCTATAATATAACAAGTAATGTGTGATGCAAGTTAGCCCATTGACCCTTACTGCCACAAATTGATGTCGATGATGCCCTACCTGTGTGTGTTTCAGGCTCAGATCTATAACAAAGACAAGGGCGCCAGGGTAGCAGTACAGCGGGTGGCAAGCAGATACTATACTGGCAAAAACGTCCACTGTAGGAACTGCAACAAGATGGGACATCTCTCCAAGAACTGCCCCGAGCCAAAAGTCAGTCCCCATCAGAACACAGTAACATGTACAGCTTATACTCACTGTGTGCAAGTATGTGATACAACTGACCATGTTATGTGGGTTGTGTGTGCAGAAGGTGCTACCGTGCTTCCTGTGTGGCACCCCAGGCCATGTGGTCAGCGAATGTCCCAGAAAACACTGCAACAACTGCGGCCTGCCTGGGCACCTCTACGGGTCCTGCAGTGAGAGGGCGTACTGGCACAAACAGTGTCATCGGTGCAGCATGACGGGGCACTTCTTTGACGTGAGTATGCCAACTAGAAAGCCAAACTTGCCTTGATAAGAAGTGCGCTAGATGGGCCAAGAAATGTGTGGATATCCAAACTTGATACTCATGTTGAACTATTTGATGTCATATTCCAAAACCATGGTAACTGTAAATTATAGTAACATCAACAACTCCTCTGTGAAGGGTTACCACCTTGGTTTGCAAACAGTCTTACACTCTACACACACTACACCATCAGTGATCTCTGCCTCTGCAATAGGACCCGACTTCATTGATGCAACAGTTGATCCCAAACATGTTGGATATAGTGGCAACTGCAAGGTTAGCAGTCGCCACCATATTTGTCACCAATTAATTGGAGGGTAGCTTTGGGTTCGTCTGATCAGTCAAATGTTTCCATGCTCAGTGTGAACATGTGGTGTGTGTATATACTTTTTTTTTCCATTCATAGTATTTCAGGCAGTCTTTTGCAGTGTGGTTATTGCAAAGATAATGAAATAAAGTTCATTGGAAATCACTGAAAGGAATCCAAAATTACATAATAGGAGACAACACACCATGCTTGTGCTTCAACATGCATGGGTAATGTGAAATTTCTGAAGCATTTTTGTGATACTCAATGCAAAATTTCACTTAGAAATACAAGCTATCACACCACCTTAATAGAAACTACACGAAAAGCAAATAGACAGTTAAAATAAGGAGAATTACTATATACAGCAAAGACGCAGGATTAAGATATTTCAGAAGAAGCTTCAAATAAGAAAAGATACACTTTATTGATTCATCACCAGGGAAAGTCACATGTTTGATACAAATGAGGCATGAAAGAAGCACGACAAGAAATACAAAAGTACAATAAGGCTAAAAATAAAGACAACAATAAATACTATGTACTATTCCTACATGTACAAATTCATGTTACTCTATGAGTAAGTGCATCAGAATGGTCACAGACGCGTGTAGAAGCTGTGGTTTATTATCAAGAACAATTACTACTTAATGTAAACATAACAACACTCGAACCACCTCTACCACAGATACTGTATGCCCCGCGCTTTTACATTCTTACCACTACCCTGTTTCCTTGCCCATTTTCACTCTCTCCTAATTTCTCCCCCTTTCCCTCTTTCTCACCCCTCTCTCCCCCACTTTCTCTCAGCGATAATGAGTGACCAGGGGTCAGCACACGCCGCTGTTCACATTAATTGATACACTTCAGCAATTACAGCTTAGTTATGTCTCTGCCATGCTGCATATTCCAGCTGTGAGCTCACGTGTGGGCATGTGTGTGCGCGTTGGCACTGAAGGGTGACTCTAATGACCATCAATGACAATTATCCCATCGCCGCGTTCATTACCTTGCCCATTTACACTAATGCCACAGAATGGAAAACCCTGTGTGTACGTAAGAAGCTGCCTACGTCTCCCCCTGCCTCACCCTCGACCCCTTCTTCTTTTCCCTCCGTCTCTCTCGTTCTCTCGGCCTCTCTCTCCATCAGTCAGTCATGTACTGTGCTCTGTGTAATGGATGAGTAACCAGGTGAACACCAGAGGGAGAGGGGAGACCAGGACACACATAACACAATTTTTCTTTCTCTTTTCTCTCTCTCTTTCTCACAATCAGTCACCCATTTTTTTTTCTCACCTCTTCGTCCAGATCCTTGGCCTGATCTCCTTCCTACCCTCTCTTTTGCATATTGTTTTCAGCAGCAAACAAAGGTGCAAAGTTGTGTGCTGTTGTAATTACCCTTTTCTTGGAAGTTTTTTTTTTTTTTCCCCTTTCTTACACTCACAAATTATACTGTATGTATTAGTGTGTGTATCTGAGAGAGAAAGAGAGTCAGGTCTCAGTCCCCTGGGCCTTTCTGTGTCTCTCATTAAAGACAGACGGTTGATGGAGCGCGAGTGTGTCGCTCGCCTCGCCTGTCGCCCTCGACAACAACACACTACCCTGGCGGTCTGGAGGGAGAGAGCAAACGGGAGGGAGCGGCTGTGGGTGGAGGGGCTTGTTGAAGAAAAGAAAAGAGCTCGATGAGAGTTGGAGGAAGATACAGCTGTCGAAATTCATGCTTGTTCTTCTCTGCATTCAAATCCAAACGGATTAGATTAAGCCAGAAAAAGTACCTTCCGTTCCACACAGGGTGTGTTTAAAGATTAGGCACTTTAGGCCAAATTAGCCACCCTTTAATGTGAGGGGGAATTCTTATGTTGTGCAAAATCTGTGCAGGAACTTATGTAGCATCTGTGAGAGCAACTAAAAATGTCTTTTTAACAGAACAGGCCCAAGTCGTCTTCTCCTTCTCACACTCTGTCTCTCTCACTCAGTAGGTATGTAAGTAGATAAATCTTGTTGCCTGCGGCGACTGCGGCATTTTCAATTTCCCAGTGGGAAGTGGCGGCGGTTGGGAAAAGGATGTCGGAACGCTTAAGGAACAGCATGGAGAAGCCCCGGAGATAATGCTTTAGCCACACCGGGACAAAACAACTGACTGCCTCACTTACTGACTGTTTGAGTGACTGACTGCAGAGAGGCATAAATGGGAAAAAAACAGTTAGTGAGAAATCAGGGTGATAAAGGTTTAGAAAAGAGACACAGGAAGACACTGAAAGGCTCAGGCAGGAAAACAAATTACATCACGGTTTGTTTTTTCAGTTTCCATTTGGCCCCCTATCTCCTCTCTGGTCTGTCTGTTCATCAACATCTCTCATGACTTCACCTCCCACCTCTCTCCCGGTATACCAAAAATCAGGTTTACTGATGCTGCCTAAATGTTTAATCCTCATTTTGTCTTGAATATCTGACTCAGAGTTAAAAGATGTGTACAGGCTTTAAGTTGTTGCTCTTGGTTACGGTTATCTATAAAGAGACTATGTATCTGTGTGGACCTGTCTATAAATGTGATCATCATATCAGTTTTTTTCCCTCTTCTCAGGCTTGTCCAGAGATTTGGAGGCAGTACCACATTACAGTAAGTGTCTTTACATAATACCACATCTGTCAAGCCTCATACCCTTCCCCTTTCTGCCTTTGAGTACTGTGTCACTTCTTTAATACTTCTGATCTCATGGCCGCATTTTGTTAGTCTTTTGGGAAAGGCGACATCCACACTAATGTTCATTTTGAAAACACCTCTGACTACATTTTTAGTTTAAAACCTCCAGGTTTGCATTTTAGTTTGGACAGGCAGGAGCTGAGACTTTTCTAAAAGATGAAGCAGACACCCATGTTCACTTCCTAGTTGGGCCTTCTAGTCACTATGTCTCCGTTCCGTAATTCATCATATCATCGCATAACAACAACTCCCAATCTTATGTTTTCAGCCGCCACCACCAACTCATACTTGTGTTACTTCCAGTCACAGTTCCACCATGGTGTTGGTTGAAGCAAAGAAATCTCTGAGGTTACTTTTTTCTACTACTAAGCAACCAACCCTCCGTTTCCAGTTTTCCCAGCATACAAGAAATGTCATGTGATTTGCTTTTTCATTCATTTCTGAAATGGTGCTAAAATGCTCTTCTGGACCAAAGAAAAACATACTAGTGTGTATGAAGCCAAACATTGCATCATGCATTCCAGAAAGTGGTGGAGTATAAAAATAGTGTCCTACAAAATTAAGAAGGAAATATAAGGTTTCCGTCCTTTGGAAGCAATGCCATACCTTAAATTGAACACAATCTATACACTGACCTCAACATGGTACATTTGGCAGGAGAACGGTGTAGCTCTACACCTGTTAGACCAGATGCACATGTTGTGTTCAAGTTTCTTCCACATGTCCTGCCTGCTCTCAGACCTGAGGCTTATAAATAAAAATCTTTGTGTTTTAGTATTTCGTTCTTGTTCTTCTCTCAGAAGGGGTGATCACTGACCACTATTGATCAGAACAGTTAATAGTGTGATGTGGGTGTTGGCCTGGAAATTAAACCGACAGCAATTCAGATAGGCTTTTAAACATTACACATTACATGTCAACAAAGTATGTTTTCTGTATAACCTATTGTCATAGCATGTCTTATTGTTTGTAAGCTGTTTCCTGATACTGTGCACAGGGAGTCTGGAAACCTCAGTTTGCAAATGTAGTTTGTAAAAGATTTAAGTTCCTGTACTAATAAACCACCCCATAATTATTTCCTAATTATTATTATTTTTTCAGATTAACAAACTACTTTAAGTATATTTTTATAACAATGTGTATTGGCATGAAAAACAGAAATAAAAAAATGACATTTCTTTTTGTGTTAGTAGACGGGTCAGCTCAGTCAAGTACATCATAAATGACAAATGATGAGCATGTCTTTTACATACATAATGCTATGTTAAAAATAATAATACTCAAAAGTTTATACTCAATCTGAATGCCAAATGTGATCCTAGTAGCTGTGATAGTTTTGTCCAGAGTCCCAATTAAAGCAGAGAAATATAAAAGGTGGTGGTGGTGGAGGAGGGGGTGACTAAGCCAGCAGCTTTCCGAACCAAGTCCCACTTACGGCCAGTGACACTTCGTAAGTCTTTTTCATGCAGAACGCGCCTGATTAGAATAGAAATATTTGGATTGTTACTGTCTAAAAAAAGTCTTAACCAATAGTACATCCAACAATATTAATGTTTTAACAAAACATATCGGGAAAATGGCTTGGGATGGGGATGTGTTAATTACTTTTTATTTTAATTTATAGACATTCAGGACTAAACAAAAAATAAACTGCTCGGTTGAGGAGTTGTGGAACTGAACTCTTAATTCAGGGTCTTGGGTGAAGACCCCCAGGTTATTCTTTTTTTTTTTTCAAAGTGTTTGAAATATTATCAGAACCAATCAAGCAGTGATGTGGATGGACAAGGCCTTTACACAAGCTCGATAATTTGTGGTTCAGCATTTGGAGGTTCTCAAAGGCCTCCCAAAAGAAACTACTTTTCAATGAACATCATGAAGGCAAAGGTGTCAAGTCAGTTTGGATTGGTATTGACCTTGCCCTGTAGCAGATGAATGAAGCATA
>NW_007577854.1:480715-491682 GCF_000690725.1 Stegastes partitus | reverse complement strand
GTGTGTGTGTGTGTGTGTTGCCTGCCTGCACCTGGCCCTCAACTAACAAACTCCTCCAAACCGCACAGTATAGACCACAAAGCCCCGGGGTATTTACTGAGAAAGTACGATACTGACACACATGAACACACACACACACATACACACACACGCACTCACTTCGACAAATACATAGAGCAGCAAATGGAGTAAAAAGATATCCACAACATTTTTATTGTGTTTTGTCACAAGCATTGGAATACATTTTTTACACAGCTGTACTTGTGTATACAAAAATGTCCCTTTTTTTCCTTTGAAAAAGTGGGTTTTGTTTAACAGCTCTATCTCAGTCTCTCTTTCTCTTTCACTCACCCACACATACATCTCCACAGACCCTCAAGTTTTACTTCTTTCTTTTTTGTACAGCTTTACAGTGCAAGGGTCACTCTTTTTTCTACAGGCCATCTGTCTACCTCCTTCATCTTCCTGCATTGCTACTAAACACTTTACGTACTGTACATAAATATTAAGAAATCCCTGAAATGCTCAGTATAATGTTAACTGTAGGTGGAAACTTTCCTTCATTTCCCAAAATGCCTTGCTGCAACCCTACAAGATTTGACCTTGCTTCTTTCTTTAAGTCTGAGACTGGTTGTATGGTCTCACACCTGCATCTCAGTTTATACACAGATACCATTCCTGTTGGTGAATTGGATTTTGCCTCGTCTGCATTGATTTGACACTCATTGTTGGAATGAATTCATGACTGCACAGAGTGGACATTGCTTTTTTAATGTGTGATGCCAAAAATCTGTTGCTGTTGTTGACGGGCCCAACTTGCTCCTAAAGATCGCTGGCGCTGCACTAAAAGTGTAAGAGTGATGTCGTGTTGCTTCTGTTGAGCCAATCAGCCACAAGAACGCGGAAATAAATGTAGTGCAGGACTGCAACTAATAATTATTAACATTGTTCTTAAATCTGTCAGCAGTTTTGTAGACTAACAAGTTGTAATTGCCAGTGGGGATATCTCTAGATTAGTTGTGTTTGTATGATTGAAGATTTGTGGCGATTTCAAAGAGAATGCAGGCAAATTTGCACATTTGACAAACTGGTGAATTAATAGCGTTTGCAGCTGATAAACAGCTTTTAATGATTAGCCAGTTATCACAGTTGCAGATTCACTTTCTATCAGCTTCACCAAATGCAGTGTTCAAACTCATCAGGGTTTCCCAAAAGAGATTTTTGACAAGTAGGGGGAAAAAGATTTCTATTTCCTGACCAACATCACAGGAAAGTCAAAGACATTGCATGAGGTTTGAGGACACAGAGGAGGAAAGGAGTGGTGAAAAGGAAGACAGAGAGGGAGGAGGAGGAGAACATGATGAAGGCGGGATGGATGGATGGAGAGCAGTCATGAAAAGGCCAGAGTGCAGGTTTAGTGACCTGCTCTCTGTATACTGGCTGCATTAATGCATGTAAAGATCATGCATAAATGCGTGCATGCATGCAGGCGACACACGTTCAAGTCACAGTGACTTTTTTCCCTCCCGTTGATCGGACCCCGCTGTGCTGGGCAAAGACCAGAGCACCACCCTCTGGCTGCTGCAAGAAGTGGAAGCCTCACTTCTTTAAAACTGATTCAAAGTGAGGATTTTTGCTTCTTTTAATTTCCGAGGCTCTGAACGCGGGTTAAATCCAACTTTTCACGTGCCTTTTGCTCCGGTTTTCACCGCAGCGTGTCGGAGCGAGACGGGGCCACGTGACATTAGGTTTAACATGACTCACCTACACAGCAGAAACGTATGAACAAGACACAGAGAGAAAGGCACAGACAGCTGGAGAGGGTGGGAGAGAGAGAGAGGTGTGTTGTTGTAGGATCTGCTGAGGGGGATGAGTGTATTAAACAGGGTGAAAGACATGGAGAGAGCAAGCAGGGAGTGAATGTGAGCACACAGCAGCTGATTGGTACAGGTATATCGCTGTGTGAGCATTGATTGGCCTCTCTTTAGATAGTAGTGGTGACACCTGTACGTCGGTGTTTATTGATCGGTGCCTCTGCCCGCGGTGGTGTGTGTATATTGAGCGGATTTTCTGCTCATGGTAGCATCAGGATGTGTGTATTGATCTTTTCCTCAGGGACAGGTGTGTACATGTGTGTGTGTGTGTAGGTGTAGGTGTCTTGAGGTGCCCGTGAAAAAAACAGTCTGTGACCTTCTTGCTCAACTCTGAAATGAAGCTGTTTTAACTTCCCTCTTTCTCACCTGACTGCCTTTCTGTCCCCTTTCATTTAGCATGTTGTACCTTTTTTATACGTTTTTGTCCCACTGTCTTTTTTTTATTTCAGAGGTTATTCTCAATTCACACATGTCTTTGTAAGCCCAAGGTTAAGACATTATGCCGCTTAAATCCTCTTATTTTCATAAAAAGAGAGTACCCTTGAATTTCCAGGGAATTAAATGCCTTGTTAACTCAGTAGACTATTTCAGGTTGTCTGTGTCAAATTAAAGCACACTGTACAAAATGTAAATGTAAAAATGTATTTTTAAAAAATGTTTTTTAAAATTAACTTTTTCGTAACTGCAAGGCATGTAATACACAAATTCTTATTTTTTTGTTATATTTGTGCCTTTCTGTTCCTTGAGAAATTAATATACTTACTGCATGTTTAGCCTTAAACTGGAGTTTGATTACTGGTGTTTCTGCTTTTAGCACAGTAGTGACAATATTTTACCCGACACTAAAGCTGGGCCATCGCAGCTGTACAACACGAACTTTAATAGTTACTCAGGTTTGAATTCACAGACAAATGAATATTTTTTTACTTTTTCTCCCTTGATAATGCAACTTCAGTGTGCAATTATAAATTCTCGATGTTATTTTACAGTGAATGGATACTGCCATATACATAAAGATAGTGTATTTAATTTTTGTAGGATTAAAAATGATGTGTGCAGATTGAGGAAGTGTGTCTGGTATTTAGTGTTCCTGGCTCATTGTTTGCTCCGTTGGCTTGTAACGCTTCTCTGTGATGTGCAGCTACATAAAATTATTTTTAAGTAAAGTCCTGGTTCCCTGTGTACAACTGGGAACTTTACAGGGTATAATTGCATTTAGCTAAATTTTAAGATGCTTGTCGTCCCCAGGCCAACTGTGTTAAAGTCTAATTAATAACTCTGATTGATTGCATGTATTTATTTTACTTCAGCCAGTGGCTCTGAGAAGCTGCAGTCGGGGTTTGCCACATGCTGTGTGGAGATGGAGCGCCATTCAGTGGTCAAGCAGGGAACAGCACCCTGATCCCGCAACATGCTGCAGGGAATATTTTTTTAAGTTATATCAAACATTTTTTTAAAATTGGTGTTCTTTATAAGAACACTAGTAGTGGTACAGAGTAACGCATTTATGGTTCTGAATTTAAAATTGTGTGTCACCGTTAAACATACAGCATGTCCACATGTACCCAATATCCTCTGCAAAAGCCAAAGAGGCCCAAAATGATGAACAAACACCACATCAAATGCATATGGAAACAAATAGCACATTTATTATTTAAAAAAAAAAAAAAAAAATATATATATATATATATATATTAGTCCAATTAAGCTGATTGTAACCTTGCATAGAAAAACTTGCTTGAATAAAGGCTAAAATCCATTTCAGCTCACATGTTGTGACAAAACCTCTCCTAACTCCAAGTTATTCTACCAGTAACAAGCCATTAGGTCATCTGTTCTTTCTGCTGAACTTTACATCGCAGGTTTAAGTCTTGACCTTTATTCCTCTTTTTGTTCTGTCCTTCCCTCTGTTTGGCTGACCTCTTTTTCCCCCCCCATTCCTCTTACACGATTCAATTCAAACAGTGCTCTGTAAAAATCCTTTAAATCCACATCTATTCAGTGAGCTGTTTTTGCTGTCTCATCATTATACAGTACAGACTGTCCAGTCTTCTCACCTCCGTGGTGTCAAAAGGCTCTCATCTTTTTATTCTCCCTCGAAACGGAAGCAGGGGAAAGTACATTTGTGAAAGGAAATGTCTTTTGTAGGGTCTAGTTTTATTAACAGCCAGCGGTCATCGGGGGAATACAGGTAAAGTCATAGCTAGCACAGATGATGGAGAAGTGTAGGGATATCTGGGGCAATTAACGGCAGTTCAGTTCATTGTTTACTGTGCCACAAAGCATATCAGACTCATATTGCAGTATCTTATATCAGAGTTTGTTAATCAGCTACTAAAAATTTGTGTCAATTATGAGTGAAAAATGTTAAGATCTGCTGGCAGGAGCTACTTACTTTTTTCAGTTTTATTTGCTTTTAACTGAATATTTTGGGGTTTGAAGGGGTCAGACAAAATGAGCAAATTGAAGATAGAGCTGTCGACTCCTAATTTTGTTGTGCAGTTTCACAATTTTCTGATATTTGACACCAAACAATTAATTAACCACATAAGGAAATACTTAGGTAATCATAAAAAACTATTAGTTACAGCTTTATACCAAATTGATGTTAATTGTTAAAAAAAAAAGAAGAAAAAAGTAAGAATATGTTTCAGTAACTAAAACATTCAGACAAAGTGTTTAAGAATGTACAAAGAAATGTAATAAAAACAAACAAAAAAGCTTACAGACAATTTGCTGTCCTCACTCAGAGTGACAGGGACACTGCATTCAGGATTTAATTGTTTATTCTTTGGTGTTCATACACAACCCTGGATGTACATGCAGAACCATAGGAATGTACACACAAATGCACATGCTCACACACACATGTACACACTCAGTCACACACAGGTGCAGTGTTATCAGAGGTCTTGCAGGCTCTGCAGGTCATTGTGACTTTCCGCTTAGCTGGATGGGGTCGATTTTGTTGTGTGTGTGTTTTGTGTGTAGGAGTGTGTGATTGGCTGGCTGAGATGTAAAATCGGGATTTAACATCCTGACTAGAGCATAAGAGACTCGGTCCATCTGTATATAGTATGTCTAAATCCCTGTCTCTCATGTCCATATGTGTTGTCTCTGTGTAATTGGTAGGAATAAAGTGGATCCTATACTTTAGTACACTCAGCCTCATGCTGACCGCCACAGAGAGAAGCCTCTGAACTCAGCAGTGAGCACTAAGAATAGAAATCTTACAACTTAGACTCAGGTTTGAATAGATTAGCTTGTATCCTCTGTTCCGCCTTCCATGGTGTGACCAGATTACCGCCAGTTGCTGCCCCAAAAGGGGGGTTTTCTCCAGAGGTGGCAACCCACCGCCATTCACTCCCTGCATCACATTATCATTGCATTCCAGGAGCATTTTTTTTTCTCCTCCCTTTAAAAAAAAAAAAAAAAAAATCAGGACTCGTACTGATTGTCTTCGAACTGATTGACTGACTGACGGGAGGAGATAGGAAGAGCCTCTGGGAATTACACTGCGTGCAAGTCCTCGCTGGGCGCGGGGTTAGGGCTTCGGTCTGAGTCTTTGTGAACCAGCAGACACAAAGGGGGCAGGAATCACATCTGGTTATTTGGAGGATCCCCTCCTCCTCCTCCTCCTCGTGCTCCATAGCCTCCCTAACTGCACACCTCCACCTTAAACAGTCTCCGAAGAAAGCCCGATCCTCTCGCTCCTGTTCACAAGCAAGAGCAAACATTATTGTTAAACTCTTAATACACAGCTCATGAGAACAAGAAGATTAATGATCAGGTGTGGAGTTCATTTATTGTATTCTGTCTGAGAGTACGTTCACCTTATAGCCATTTCATCTCACTAATTCACAACAGTCTAATTAATCCTCCCTGTTAACCTAATATGTACATTCTGGCAACACACACACACACACACACACACACACACACACACACACTCACACACACACACCACAAGGGTCTGTTTGTTTTGGTATGAGCCCAGTAGTCTTGTGTTGTGTTGTGAGGCTGTTCTCTATGATAAAGCATGCAGAGTTGGTCCCCTGTGGGTCCAGTAACATATGCAAACCTCTCCCCATTGCTGCAATAACATATGCAAAACAGTGCTGCTGGCCCCGGCCCCCATGCTCCCACCACCCGTTACTGTTCCGATCCCACCCCCTCTCCTCTTACACACACACGCACACACACCCAAGCCTGTTTGCTTCTCGGATTTTGTTTGATAACTGTGTGTGTGTGTGTGTGTGTGTGTGCGCGTGTGCGTGCGTGTGCGTGCGCGTGTGCGAGTGTGTGTGTGTTCCTTCAGATTGTAGTCTGTAACAGTCTGAGCTTTGTGTTGGCCGAAGGATTATCACAGCTTTGCCACCAGCAGCTAAGGCAAGGAGCAGAGGAGAGCGGGGCTTACAGAGACACGGTGTATGTGTTGGGACGACTGTGGGAAAAACACATTTGTGCGACGGAGAGAGAGAGCGCTCATGTGTCTGTGTGTGCATGCATGAGAGGCCACGGATGACTGGTTGTCTGTGTCCACACAGCGAAGCCCGTAGGACCTTCTCAAACACCCTCCTGCACACAAACACAAACACACACACACACACCCTCAACCAAAGCATCAGTCCTCCGCACTTCTTCTTTTTGTTCCGACTGGTAGTATGTGTTTTAGGAGCTCCAGAAGTCCCTCATGTTGTATCAGCGGAATCTCTCTTGCTGCATCTGCATTGAGAAGACTGATAGTTAGTCACAGATGTTTTTTTTTCTTTTTTTTTCTCTGTTGTTGTTTTGTAATGCAGCCTCACAGTGTCAAGCAAGTTTAAGAGACTGTGTAAGGGCCCATTTTGGGAAAAGCGTACATGTATCCAATCATTTTGTAAAGTGGCCACGTCCTACATACAGTGGTTGTAGTAGATGTCTTCCAAAATACAAATTTATAAATCATTGGCTTCCAAACAAGGGGTTGGGACCCCAACAAGGCATCACAAAATAACTTTTAGAGGTTCTAAGGTTACTAACAGAAGCCATAAAAACACACGATGGAGTCTTCAACTTTCCTATATGTGCCCTTTTGTTTAGTGCATTACTAATTCATTTAGCTCTTCTACCTTCTAAAAAATAGAATGCAGAAATAAGTCACTCTACATTTAAACTGTTAACGAGTATCCAAAAGGCCAGTAACTACTGATTTATGTGACTCTCACGATTTTTGAAAAATATAATACAGTCGTTTCTCAGTTTTAGTCTGAAATTGATGGCAGTGCACAGTTTTGAAGACATGTGACTTTTCCTGAACAAGTGTCATTTTTAATCCAGCATGAAAATTGGAATCAGTTACTTGGGAACAGTGTCAGTATGACCTAATTGAGCCATGCACCACCACTATGAGTGTACCTGAACTGAACACACAACAACTGAGCCAAAACGGAAACTTGCTCATGAGTTGTGGTTTGTAGTCAATATTGTGGAGCATCCTGTGTCAAGGTAGTAGCTCGTTGGAAACTGACTGTGGATGCAATGTATCTCCAAGGTTTTGTAGTCTTAAATTCTTTGCTGTATTTTCCCAATAAAGCATCATCCTAACTGTTAAATTCTTAGAGGAGCTGCATGTTTTCTGCTGGATTGAAAAGAGCTGAGTGGTGTGAAAAAGATTTTCATTCACGCAGAGTTCATTGCAAATGAGTTCTGCTTAAGATGGTCGAGAGTAAACGACTTTTAACAAAGACACTTAACTGTTTTGTACAGCTGACGCTAAACCTGCATTTTACATGTCCAGAATTATGTCTGTTTCACTCCAGTACAAATGAAAACAGTTTTTTGTCCTATTCACTTTCTCTGCACAGTCAGACTTTCTAGAACTCCTCCTGAAAAAGAATGAGGACGACACCAAACTGATGCGATCTCTCAGGGCTTCATACTGTTTAGATGTCCATGATACTTAGTGCGAGATGAGAACAGAGAGTGACAGAGGGATGAAGCTTCATCCACTTAATTAATATGGTATGAGGCAGACAACTCTTCACACGCACACGCATGCAGATGCACACTCACGCCAGGTTTGCACACAACTATCACAGGTTGATGGGAGAATAGGAGGGGATTTCATTTCTGTCTTTTTTTTCTCCCCTCTCTCGTGCTTTCATTCATTCTGTCTGTGTGCTGGATCAGAGTATGTGGAGATAACACAAGCCCAAGGTCAGGGAGGGAGAGACAGAGGGAGACCTACAGCCAATTTACATCGAAGATGAATGGGAAGAGGGGCAGGAAGGGTGGAGGTCGGGGGGCTTGAGACGGGGACTGTGATCTCCTTAGGGTGCGCATGTGTGTTTGTGTGTTAATGTGTGTGTGTGCGTGCTTGCAAGAGGTCTGTGATCTCCTGGCCTTTGTGATGGAGATGGGCCCGGCAGGCCTGACCCGATAATGACGCGACGCTCTAATAGCATTCATCCTTTCTGCCGCAAAACTACTCAAGCGGAAAAGAGAGAGAGAGAGAGAGAGAGGAAGAGAGAGAGAGAGAGAGAGAGAGAGAGAGAGAGAGAGGGGAAAAAACAAGTGTGAGGGGTAGATGTGGGTTTGCATGGGTGTGTACGGAGGAGAGGGGGAAGCTGGAGGGAGAGGAGGCTAGCTAAGCTATGTTTAAGAAATGACGTGGGGCACAAATCATTTGTAATCTCGGAATCAGGGGTTGAGAGAGGAAGGAGGGGGCCTCTTAGATGAGTGTGAAGGTGTGTGAAGCTTTGTGTGTGTGTGTGTGTGTGTGTGTGTGTGTAACATTAGCAGTAAATGCACTCTGCCTGTGTCTCCTCTCTCTCTCTTTATCAGTGTATATTTGCTGTGGGCGCTGGAGCATGGAAGGCTTTCAGAACACTGGCCCATGGGGGACGGGACCCTCTGTCCAACACACACACACATACAGTTACTTATCATACAGGGTCATTACAGGCCTCTAACTATACCTCGGTAATCACTGGTTTATATCTGCACCCATATTCACCGTACAATACACGGCAGTCCGCATCAATGGAGAGCATGGGAATGATGGCAGAGGAGAGGGAGAATGGGAGATAATTGGAAGGTTAAACCACCACTCCATTGTGTCCATCATGTTTGTGTGAAGAAGAAAAAAAATCCGCTTTTGAATTTCTATGAAGCATAATGGTTTTTAGTAACAAGCTCTTCTCTCTGTGCTCAGACTAAAACCGGTCCTCCTGTAAAGCGGCAAGGAGAGGACAATGGTCGATCTCCTGCCTTCTGTTACAACTGCTCCAAGAAAGGACACTTTGGCCATGTAAGTACCTCGATATGTCTTGGCTAACTCCAGTTTTCTGTTGAACTATCTGTCATATTACATGGGTAGGTATTTGCCAGTTTGCATGATTCTGTCTGGTCTGTAGAGCAAATAAAGGCAGGAGAGGCAGCCACAATGTGAACAGTAGCGTTCAAAGTATAGTTATTTAAAAGTTTCTTTAGTTCTGTAAAAGTGATAAGATTGTTTCCTGAAGATGCTGGTAGAGTGCACAACAAATCACCATTTTACATCCAGCTTCTTCAGTTTTACCTATGAAATTCAGCTTCTGGAGCTCTGGTTTTCAGTCAGAATTAACCCTGTGGTTAAAGTATTATTCCATTCATACTGAGCATGAATGTGATTTATGTTTGTTTTTCTCAGGAATGTACACAGCGGAGGATGTTCAATGGAGTTTATCCCAGCATCCCGTTCATTAACCACTATGACACTGTTGAAGACATTAATCGTAGACAACACAGGGTCAAGTTTAAGGTTAAAGGTAAGTCACCCACAAAAGCACATCTATGTGTCAGTTGTTGTTTCTAGCCTCAATAGCACCGTGTATTAGTCTGGGCATCATGGTTTGTTGTGTTTTTGATAAACATTTTGCCTCATGGGCCATAACTCTTACAGTGAGAGTGAATGTACAATAACTAACTAACCCTGTGAATGGGTGCACTGTCTTCCTGAAAGACACTGCATAGTTCTAATTGCCGATGTCACTGTTCCTACTGAAACACTAGCGAGTTGATCTTAATCACTGAAGCTCCTGCCATCTGTGCCCCAACAGTCAATCCTCTTTCTAAACCACTTGGATTTTTTCCTCTTGCCATCTTGATACAAAACCATAGTCAGCTAGACCTACTCAGCAATTTTCTAAATATCACAGAGCATGATTAGATGTTAATTGACCAGTTGTACCTTATTGTGTACCTGCGTTGAAGCACAAGCATTATTTTTTTTCCCCCATTCACTTATTCAGTATTTTTATTTATAAAATAAATGAAGTAATTCAAACAAAAAAGAAACAAAAGGATATTAGTCAGTTTTGTTCTAAGTAACAACTTAAGCACTTTGAGCAAATGCCTAAAGGAGCAGTATGACATTTTCTAAAATATACTCCTTCACTTTCTTGATAAAAGTTAGATGAGGAGATTGATACTAATCCCATATCAATATACTGTGAAGATAGAGTCATGAGATGGTTAGCGTTGCATAGCTTAAGTTAGGTTGACTGAAATCGTACCTATTCTTCAGCCAATCAATTGGTTGTGGAGAGAAAAAACACTATCTGCAGATTAACTCAATCAACCACAGTGCCATGAGTGCACTCTAACCATTGTTAGTCTAATCAAATTATGAATAAACATTTAAAACGAGTATTTTCGGGGGAGCTGTAGGTGGTAGAGTGAGTTGGTCAATGATCGGAAGGTTGGCGGTTTGATTCCGCCCTGTAACCTGTGTCATGGTCGTGTCGCAAGACACTTCACCCACCTTGCCTGGTGTGAATACGTATGAATGGATTGTTTGAGGTGGTGGTCGGAGGGGTGGAATGACAGCCAGGCCTCTTACAGTCTGCCCTAGGGCAGCTGTGGCTACAATCGTAGCTACCACCACTGGGATGGATGTGTGTGGATGAATGATTGACAGTGTAAAGCATCTTTGAGTGTCTAGAAAAGCTATGTAAATCTGATCAATTATTATTGTTATTATCATTATATGGGGCTGCAGAGTGGCGCAGTTGGTAGCACTGTTGCCTCGCAGCAAGAAGGTTGCCGGTTCGCATCCCGGTGGGGGCACTG
>NW_007577854.1:415670-480379 GCF_000690725.1 Stegastes partitus | reverse complement strand
AATGATGTTAACTTAGTTGTGTGTGTTACACTGAAATGATGACAACAGACTTGGATGGAGTGCAACTCCCAGCATAGAAACTATCAGGAATATAATGCAGTTAAGTTGCTGCTGACAGCATCTTTACAAAGAGGTCAATTAGCATAGATTTGACTCCAGAGTTGTGAAAACACAACATTGTCACAGTTAGTTCAGAGGTTTGTCTAAATTATGTTACAGAGGCGCTGTGCCCTCATACTCCTGATTTGCGCCCTCTTACCAAAGTGCTGATTGAACCCTTAGAGGTCCGCCGTCACGCCAGCGTGATATAAACATGTGACATGTTCAAGACATCACAACAGGAAAATTATCATATATACAGTGATGCCGTCAACTTCTCTCGAAAGTACAGACTTTAAACTCCCTCCCAGTTTTTGTTTCATGTTGATAGACCACGTAAAATCCGGAGATATGATGTTATGAACATGCGTGACAAAAAACGTGTGTAAAATATAGGCATATGAAATACGCGATGCAGGCATCGCGTTTCTTTCAAAATCCGTCATTTTTTGTGATCAATTTTTCTGTGATGGACAAAACAACAGTGAAAGAAAGTCCCTGGAAGTGCGGGTCCTGTGATGTGGCTGTCTGCCTTATTTTGGAAAGAAATTATTTTCAGGAGTGGCACAGATAAAAACAGAAAGAAAGCCACACCTGCTTCGTATATAGTTGCAGATATAGTTGTATATAGTTGTATATATTTGTATGTAATTGATTTTATATTAAATTTATCTTTTCAAATCCACATCTGCAACCTATGATTACATGTTCAACTTTCAAAATGCTTCGTTAAGCATGTTTGTGGTTTTTATTGTAAATAATACATTTCTTCAAATCGGATTTTGTATTTTTTGTGAGTTTTTGACCCCAAAATGTTAATATAGTTGGTTAAAGTGAAAAAATAATGGTCAAATCATATAGAGAATGTTGTGCTGAAAAAAAAAGATGCCAAACATGGGCATAGTAAACATGTTTTAATGTGGTATATAAAGACAAAACTAAAAGTATGCAAAACGGCCAAAACAGGCCAAGACGTCTAAGGGCTAGTAACACTTGGGCCATGTTCTTACATGCTGCCGTAGTAGTACATGTATGTGTATCATGGTGCAGTACAGGCATGTAAGAACATTCCAAGTACTAGTAAATAGAAGTTTTGCCAATACTAGTATTTGTCATGTTTTCATTTACAGGTTACAGTTGTATTATAATTCGAACCAAACAACAATTGCTCAACAGTTGATAATGTCTTGATTTTTGAAGTTTCATGAGCTAAAATTTCTCTCTCAGATAACCTCAGAATGTCCCATTTAAGCTTCAAAGGCTTTGCACAGCAATTGAGCAGTCAAACTAGAGACTATAGCTCGAGATATTTGCATGATATTGACTTTGTAATTTAATACTAAGCCAGAGAAAAATATATGTCTATTTCCAAAAATGTCAACAAGTATTAGAAGTTATGTTATGTTTCCTTATGGTTTTGATGAAAATGATTAACATTGTATTGTGATTTCACATTGTTGCTGTTACCTGCAATTTTTGTCTAATCTGACTGATGCTTATTTTGCTGAGGAAACCTACCAGCATAAGAGTAAAAGATTAAACAAATTCTTTCTGTTTCTCTTTCTCCCAGAACTGAAGAAAAATGGCTTTTTATCCGCTCTTGCTGAGACCCCTCTCACACCGGGACCACCAAAGAAGAAGCAGAAAATCAGCCATCATAAAAACAGCCACCTGCCTAATCATAAACTTCACCAAACCCCTCACAACCACAAACCCAGCCCCAGCCATGTCTTTTTTGAAGACAGCAGTGACTTTAGTGCCACAATGCCCAAAAGAAATAAGTACAGTAAGTCCAAACAAGAAAGCGGAGGCAGCGCAAAACCGTGGAAACCTAAGAGGCCTGTGCCCACCTCTAGAGACCCACTCCCAAGAAGTAAGCTAATTTGTGATGAAGCTGATGACTTTCCCAGAGGAGGAGGCACAGGAGAGAGCATACAGAAGAAGAAGAGAAAAAAGAGGATGAATAAAATGAAGCAGGTTCCTTTCGGACTAACAGGGGGACACAAAGACAGCAGACCAGATTATCTGTGCAAGACTGTAGGAGGGATGACGCCGGGGCCACAGTCAAAGACGGACAAAGCAAAGAAGAATCAAAAGAGGAGAGATCGAAACCTCAGGAAGGCTGACAAACAGTTTGGTGCAGAGATGTACCCAACAGACGAGAATCTGTTCGCCATCAAACAAAGGAAACGCAGGAGATAGTTTCTGTGATGTGCAGATCTTTAAGACCAACAGTTACGATCATGACATTTAGGGATGTGACAGACATTTTGTTGACTCAGGTCTCACTAAAAAAGAGTTACAGTCATCGTCGTGGCTTTAGGAGCCTTTACTTGACCTTTTTTCACAGAAACCATTCTGACACGTCAGCAGGCAATGCACAAGTGTCAATAGTGAAGTTAATGACATGAGTTACATGTAGATGCCTCCGTTCAGGTGTCGTTCTTGCCAGCTCACTGTCACATTTAAATAGAACAGAGCTATAACACCTGTGCTTTTCCACTTATGAAGATGTTCAAGCTACTTTTTCACAGTTTCACCTAGTAGTTAGTTTGAGAATTATAGCTATCCTCCATTTCAAACTGTTCAAACAGCAGACATTACTGTTAATATGTTTGGAAATGGACATTGTAATAAAACAACACACAGCTCACTTACAGTTAGTTCGACAGACATTTTCACAGTTCTGTGCGTTCTTAGTGAAACTGGATGACTAGAAGAGGAGCTGCTAGTAATGTACCTACAGTGTTTACAGTAGATTCTTTCAGAAGTGATTGTATATTGTTTTATTTCTTTGACATTAGTTTCTAAACACTGCAAACTTTTAATTAAAAAGAGAATGCTCTCTGTAATGCAGTCAGATCATTTCCTAGTGCCTCTGCTCTGAACACAGATTTATAGTCGTTGCTGCTGTTGGAACCAAAAGATGGTGAATGTTTTTTAAATATACTTTCATTTTGAACTGAAGGGATGCCCTTTTTTCTGTAACGCATTCATTTTAATCAACCTAAATGTTCGATCACCCTGTAAATGCATCTATTTCTTATATTTGATGCAAGTTTGCAGGTAGTCACTCGCCCACTTCTGAATAACAGGCGTCACTGACACGCAGCTCTGACAGTATCAGCTTTTCATCATCATCTGTTTAAAATCAGTTGTACATGGTCTTATTTGTTGTGGTTATAACAAAACGAAATCCTAAAACATTACATGAAAGAATTTGAAACAGCTCCTTGATAACATGAGTAATGATTACCCAAAGACTTCTGGAAAAATAAAACTTGAATCTGACACTTCAATATGTGCTGCTTCATTTGGTAACGTTTAAGTGTTTGATAATAGTTTACATGACATTTATGTTTGAGATGTATTTAAACCATTTGATTCCAGTTACTAGATGTGTTTTTTCCACTAGATGAATGTGTCATCTGAAGGTGATGACAAGTGAACCGTCCTGTTGACGTAAGTAAATGAACAAATCTATGTTTTGAAGGGAAAAAAAAGAGACACGGATCACGAACATACAGAGAAGCTCCAGGCTGATAATGCCAGCATAATTAAGAACTCAATTAAACTTTAGACTGTAAAGTTAGTTATCCATTCATTGTAGGGGAACGTTTTTCTCAGAGCTTTTCTTTTGGTTTATTCGTATTTCTTTTTTGTATGTCACAAATTAGAATTATTATTATTATGCAAGTCACAACTTGTTTGTTGTTTTGAATTCAGATTACAGGTCAATGCATTTACACTCCTCCACAGCCTAAATCACCACAGTGCAGTTATGTTCATACAGTCTGTTATGGCAGCATTTGGTTTTTGTTTTTCAATTCTTAAACAACCTTTTGGGTTGCACCGTAACTCCTCAAGAAACCTGAAAAAGTGCAAAACTAGAATATAATACAAGTGTTACGTGGACTATATCACTGTTGATTGTGATGGTTTTTGTGAAGTGCTCTGAAAATGATCATTTATTTTGTATTGATTCATGGCTCTCGCCTTGTTTCCAGGATGCTCTAAGTATCAGAGACTGGAGGATACTGTCACAAAGTTGCCTTCAGCCAGCAGAGCCAGACATGTTGGAAGAGTAGGAACCCACAAACTAGAGACTTGACAAACAGGGTTGACCTCAGATAAATGAGTGTGAATGGGAACACCGATCAACAAATCATCAGCATGAAGCGACTGAGAAAAGGCTGCAAACTAGGAGGAAGAGGGCAAGAATTGCTGACAGGGCCAAGATCTGAACCTGGGGTAATAATAGTAGGAGACGCCACCATCAGTTATAGTAGTAAAATCATCAACCTGCTGCTGTAGTGAACTGAGAATGACTGAAAATGTCTACAGGTTACTATCTGAAAACCAGATTGTAGTTAGTTTGGGAGACGAATAATGAAACAGGTCCTTAAGTTTTAAAACAAACTCTGGATGTTAAGTCCAGGCCGCCACCAACAGTAGCTTTCCAAAACCTGCAACTCAAAACAAGTTAACTGAAAATAAATTGAAATTTAATCTCTTGGAAACAAAAGCATCTCTTCAGAGCTGATGACCTTCTTCTGAGGCGCCAGGGAATTAAAACACTCAGATAATGTTCTGTATTGTCGTCACCATCCATCGTTCTCCCACGCAGACAGAGTGAAGTCACATCCTGGGACTAAGTCCAGCCAACGTTCACTGGAGCAGGAAGACAAACCATCGCTGCTTGACAACACAGGAGGATAATTTCCCCCCCCTCTCTCTCTCTCTCTCTCTCTCTCTCTCTCTCTCTCTCTCTCTCTCTCTCTCTCTCTCTGCCTCTCTCTCTGTCATCTACTCTGTTGGGCTTCATGAGGCTTCAGTGGATGCACTAATCAATGCTGGAATCAAACTCACACCACATTCGCTTCCCCCTCCTTCTATTTCCATCCTTCCCCCCCAACAGTGGTAATCATTCAGTGTTCCTCTTATCCAGCTCATCCTTCCTGACTGCACTGGGGCCTGTTCAATGAAGCAAGTTTACAAAATAAACCAGACTTATTTCAGTTAGTCTGACTGACTTACTTTCTTGTTTATTTCGGTTCCAGAAAGCAAATTCAACATAGTTAAAGCTCAGTTATTCTAGTGACTTCTGGCAAACTAATCAGGTCTTGGACAGAGTTCCTATAACAAGGTTTTACTACTCTCTCTTTGGCATGCTACCATATTATTAGGGTCCGAGCACCCAAAAGGGTGCGAAGACCCTGTTAGAACTGCTCGGATTCTTCTTCTTATTGTTCGTGACAAAGAGACGCGTTTTTGAGGCCCTTAACGTACTCGAAAACTCACCAAAATCACCACACACATCAGACCCGGCAAAAAATGTTATAATTTGGAAGAAAAATACACACCTCACTACAGAAATTGCTCCATAGCGCCATCTTGAAAATTTCAATGGAGTCCTGTCGGAAGCATGTTTGCCCTAGAGCTACGCAATTTCAATTTCATAGGCATATAGAGCTGGTTGGCACAAACAAAAAAATCTGCTGGACCAAGGTCTAAAACGCAACACGGCTCAGCTGCGCCCCCTAAAATATTTCTACAGAGTCCCATCGGTGCTACGTTTCACCTAGAACTACGAAATTCGCCACACATATGTAACAACTCGGGACGCACAAAAAAGTCCATTGGCATGTTTCTGTAAACCCAACAGGAAATCCGCCATGTTGGAAAAAGGGCAAGCATGCCGGGCCATTTTCGCTCAAAAATGGCCATTTTTGTCTATTTTCAAAATCAAACTCCTCCTAGGGGGTTCGTCGTACACACCTTAAATTTGGTGAGCACAAACTACATGACGTGGTGATTAAAAGTTCTTCAAACGCTCCGCAGATGAGGCCCGATTTGGAAATGGTGGCCCGTCCAATTTTGATCAATGGCCATTTTGTCCATTTTCGCGGTGGTTTTTGCATTCAACTGAATATTGTCGGAAGGTCGTTTCACCTACACTGAGAAGATTCGCTGGGCATGTGTAACAGCTCAGTACGCACAAAAAGTCAATCAGTACCAACAGGAAGTCCGCCATTTTGAAAAAAAACACAGTGACAATTTTGGCGATTGTGGGTGACTTCTGGACATTTTTGGCCATTTTCAAAATCTATCTCCTCCTGCAGGGAAGGTCATACACACCTGAAATTTGGCCAGCACAGACTACAGGAGTTGGAGATTAAAAGTTAGTAAAACGCTCTGCAAAAGTCTGATGGCGTGGAAATGGCGCCCCCCTGAATTTGGCCACAGCGCCATAAAACGCCATAACACGAGACGTGCTGTGTAACTGGCCTGTGTGTGCTCCGATCGGCCTGAAACTTTACACGCGTGCTCTGAGTCTCAGCCACAGTGTGTTGCCAGCATGCCACGCCATGCACGCCGCCTCTGCTCGCCATTAAACAGGAAGTGAAGTGTAAATAGCCCATACATGCTCCAATTGCTCTCAAACTTCACATGTTGCATCACACTCTAATCCTCATCACAGACATATGACGACTCTCACTCACAACGCCAGCTGAAGGCGTGGCCACAACTCCCTAAAATGCCAGAATATGAGACGTACAGTGTAACTGGCCTGTATGTGCTCCAATCTTCCTGAAACTTTACGCACGTGCTCCGAGTCTCAGCCAGAGTGCGTTTCCACCACGGTCAACACGCACGCCGCCGTGGCTTGCCACTAAACAGGAAGTGGCTCGTAAATACGCCTGACGTGCTCCGATCTGGTCAAAACTCGACATGCCGGATCAGAGTCCCACCCAGAGCACGTTTGCACCACACCCCGCTATGCACGAAGGCCGACAAGCGTCGGACGAGGACCCGTCTATCGCCGCTTGCGGCTTTAATTTGACTTTATTACCCCAAATCAGTCCAAAAATTTAATTTTACAGAAAATCAACTTAAGAATAGCACACACTCAATTATCGTGACTACTTTAACCTGCATCAAATTAGCCTCATTGCACAAACCTGAACTGACCTTTCAAGAACCGCTTCACCCCCGACTGATGAGGCTTATTAACTGTAAGGCTTATTCAAGTCAGGTGTTGGATTTTAATTCCCACTTTTCTTGGTGCACTTTTTAAAACAGGCCCCTGACTTGACAACAGTACAACAGTTCTTACTGAGACACTTCATCCATCCATCCATTATCTATACACCGCTTAATCCTCACTAGGGTCGCAGGGTGAGACAATTCAACCTAATTTTAATTTTGTGAATGAGGAAAGAGAGTAAGTGGTGTCTTTGTTTTATTTAAGGATGTACATCCGATACTTGGTACTTTTAACTCCTTTAAATATCTTTCTGTCAAATTAGGAGGTGAATCTATACATAAATGTGATGCAATTAAAAAGCAATACATTGACGAAAACAGCAGTGTAGCATCTATTCACACAATCTCTATGATACCACCCTCTTTTTTTAGTCTTAGTGGATATTACTCCTTTTAAAGTCAAAGCCATTTCTGGCAATAAAAAAGCAACAAGCCTAAAGCAGCAGTCAAAAAAGATAAGTAGTTAGTGAAAGAAAAAAAAAAAAAAAAAAGGAATTTGCTGCCCTGGACAAACTTGCCAGTCCACAAGTGTCAATACCTGAGGAAATTGTTTCCATCAAGTCATGTAGTGATTTTGCATCTGTTTTTGCAGACAAAATTCAAAATGTTTGGCAAATTATCAATTCTTCCTTCTTGAATCAGAATAACACTCATCAGCATGCAGCAAAGACTGATCTGGTAAAGATGATCAAAGCTGAAATCCTTGAGGAAAATGTCTTGCATCGCCACATGCTGCCTCAGTAAACAAATAAATAAACATTCATTGTCTCGTGTTGTTAAAAAAAAGCTCTCAAGCAGTGTAAGAAGACATTTTCTTAGATAAAAGTATGCAGTTACAAGAAAAGGACTTTTATTAAGAACTTGAACAGAATTAAACAGTATTATCAGCACACTTTTCTGAAAGTGAAAATATTCATTGCACTGTATGTTCATTACAGTAGTAACAGATTACTACTACTGGTGAATTAACGTATAAATAGAATTTCACTGTTGTAGGTGGTAGAGGGGCAGCTATCATATATACTGTTTGATAGTTAAAATGGTAAAATAACTATTTTTGCAAGGTTTTGTGTGTTAATCTACATCTACAAAGTGAAATGTATGTAAGTATATCATTTAATACCAGTGATGCACAATATTAGAATTTCTGGCCGATACCAATATCTGATATTAAGATTTGTGATATCACCAATAACCGATACTACTAATGTTGATATTCAATTTTTGTTCACACCAAAAAATGAGTATAAGTAAGCACTGTGAGAACATGAAAACTATTCAAAAGAAGCCCAAACCCAATTAGATCACATATTCTTCTTTATTATGTAACAAAAGTAAAACATGTTTAAACATATTTAACTTTCAAGTGCAGGACCATTGAAGTAAAAACATCTGTGAACTAGCAGCAATATCAAATGTAGAGACGAAGGTGCTAATGTTAGACAATCATCGGTTTTTCACATCGGCTAAATTTGTTCATTGGATCGATACCGATATATGGGAAAAAAACACTAATATTGGCAGACACCGATGTATCGTGCATCCTTATTTAATACTGAAGCAAATATTCACAATTGTGCCTTCAATTGGCAAAGCAGTTGTGTAATTGTATTAAGTTACTTTCCATCATTGCTGCTGCAGTTGTTTACTTATGCAGTTTTATTACACTAACTCCATATTGAAACTCTTCCTCATGCAGGTGTTTATATACTTTATAACTATTTTCCCAATAAAACTGAAATATTTTACAGTCTGTCCAAGTTGCACTTTCCACAACTGATGCATTGTGAGGTCTATTTTAACGCACCAATGTCTCCCACTTCTCTTAGCAGTCATTGAAGCCCACACGCTCAGTAATACGCACAGTTGCAGCAGCCCCTGAACGCACCATCAGGAAGCTGATGACATTCGACGTCGCTCCACCCCGCGTCGTGGACTCGCAGGTGCTCACAGACTGAACCACAGCAGCTGTTCGAGGTCGGAAAACGTTTCAGGGTGAGACAGTGAGCCGGACAGTGTCTTGACTTGGGCCAACAGCAGAAATGGAGAACGGTTTGTCTTCACTCGGCGACTCCAAGCTGGAGCAGGACGTCCGGCAGTGGCTGCAGTATGACCGGGTGAGCTGACAGCTAGCGAGCTAGCTTAACGAGCTGCGAGCGTTGATGGTTAACTGGACCAATTAGACATTACAGACCTGTCCACCGTTATATAAGTTTGTAATCAGACTTCCTGTGATCACAAAATGCCTATAAATGTCACGTTGTGTAGTGTGACCTCTGTATGAATGAAGCAGGTTTGTGTGGTGCTACTTGGAAGCGTGTTGGTTAAATCACAACTCTTACTGCAGATGTCAATAATCGTACATTAAATGATGTCCGAGTGAATGAGTGAAATCAGTTGAGCTCTATTTTTATTTTATTTTTTAAAATCTATGATGTTTTATTTTACAGATCTGTAATTACCCCTGTATTGAAAAATTCTGGAAAAGAAATGACAATAGATGATGACAAACTCGAAGCAGAGTTCAGTGAACTGGTAGTTACAGTCCCAGCTCAGTTGAACATGCAAAAATCTGACATTTGTTCACAGACATGTCAACAGTTCTACATTTACAGAAAACATGACATGTAATTAATACACAAAATTAAAAAGTAGACACATTATGTAATATTTTATTGAATTGTATCCATTCTTTTTAACAACGGGACAATAAGTATTTGTTGTTCCAACACATGGCACCTCTATGACAGAATAGATCACATGAAAGACTGCGTAGGAAATGATAATGACACATTAAGAGTGTGAAATTTCAAGTCAGTGTGTCCAACATTTGTATTGTGTCATGAGACATATGTACACTGTATAGAGTTGTGGAGGGCGCTGTGAAATGTTGTCCAACTCGTCCTGGAAACCATTATGTGACCTATCCATCCGGATCATCATGTGGCAGATTGTGTGTCCTACCATGATTTGTGAGCAGGTTTCTTAGACAACAAATGGTGGAGTTGTGGATATTCATGTGCCTGGCTGTGGCCCTATCTGACAAACCAGCATCTATCATGTCCATTTAGGTTAAAAAGCTGAATTTTAGGTTGGCTTTTTAAAGTCACTGGTCAAAGGAGTGTCTGTGTACTGGTCACACTATCTAATTATCTCTGCCACAACTAACTGGGGTGTGGATTAACTCGATTAACTCGAGGATAGTCACCAGTTGAACAGCTCAAAAACCTGTTTTGCATATTTGCATCCTGCACTTGTAAACTTGAATTTAGATGGACCTGTTTTGTTTTGTTTTTTGATTGATTGTTTGTTTGTTGTTGGTTTTTTATATATACAAAGGATTCACTATTGTCACTGAAATACTTAATACCAAATATCTCTGCTAGCAAGCCAAGCTAAACTATACTGGATTCTGTTGCTTTAATTATATTCAGAGAAATGATCCCTACCTGGAAGAGGCCCTGGTTAAATGAAAGCATCTACTAAATAAGAGAAAATGTAGACAAGCAGAATGTAATTAAAGCTAAAAGGTTGAGATGTGCTATTCATTCATACATTCATTCATTCATTCATTCATTCATTCATTCATTCATTCATTCAAGATTTTGACATACCAAAACATTGTGAAGGAGACACAAACCTTCTGTTTCTCTGGTAGCACCTGAACCTGAACCTTGTACTCCAAAGGACTTTTTTTTCTTCTTCTTCTTCTTTTTTTTTTTTTTTTAAATAATGAGTTTTGTCAATCCATTCACCACCCAGCTAGCAAATCAAAGGTTCCTTTTTTATTCTTTTATAGCTTTGTCCTCCTACAGCACCTAAATAAATGATATCAAGCTCCAGATCTGTCATGTTGCTTATAAACTGAGTACAGCACATCAATTTGTATAGTTACCATGAAGAAAGGTCTGGTTAGTTTGTTCTATTAATACATTAAAAAATGTGAAATATTCACATGCCACGTTTTTTTCCCATTTAGCTGCACTTGTACAGTCTGTACGTATACAGGCTCTTAGACTGATCATTTGTAATTTCACAGAGAACTGTTCATCACATGATGTTAAAGTGGTCACACACACAGACTGTAGCGATACAAACAGAGTCGTTCTTGGCCTTAAAGAGACATGGGATGCCACCAATTAGGTGACATTGGAAAAGGCACCCAGATTTGTTACTGTTAACATTTTAGTGTCAGGACAGTTTGCTCAGGAGTCCACTTGAAGAGGAAGTGCCATACTGAATGGACCCTATTGTAGTGTTTATGGCAGCTCTTGCTAATCAGTCTGACTCTTTTTGTGAACTCTTTGCTTTATTTTGTAAAAACCATAAACATGCTTTTTTCCTAAATTTTAGGGAAAAGCAGATGCTTGTAAGGACAATAAACAGCTACTATAAACTTTTCCCCGACAAAAAGTTATAAGTCAATTGACTCTAAATTTTTTGTTTACCATTTTATTCAGTAATTCATTGTTTAAAAATTGTGTATGTTGGGGCGCCGCTATAGCTCACCTGGTTGAGCTGGTGTCCCATGTGCAGGGCTGCAGTCCCGATGTGGAGGTCATGAGTTTGAATCCCGCTCATGACCCTTTCCACATGACCTCCCCCCATTCTTCTCGCCCTACTTTACTGTCTCTCTCACTAACACTATCCAATAAAGGCACAAAGGCCAAAAAAATAACTTAAAAAAAAAAAAAAGTTGTCTATGTATTTCTTGTGCAGCGTGGTTTTTTTTTGTTTTTGTCATATTCTGCAATAAAAAAAACAACAAATGAATAAAAATCTATTATTTGTGCACAGCTCTGGCTCTTTAAAAGTGAAACACGGAAAGTGACTTGAACTGATCCACTCACCACTATTCTAGCCTGTCCTTTGCACGTTCACAGATCACAGACTCTATCCAAAGTGTTTTTCTAACTAATATTGCCAAAACTGTTCAAGTTCTAGCTTCTGTAATGTGAATAGCTGTCTTCTTTAATGGTACATTAAATGGTATTGTGTTTTGGACTGTTGGTCAAAGCATATATTCACTTATTGAAATGAAATGAAATGAAAAATACTTCAACCCAGAAGGGAAATTCAATATTGTAAAAGCTCACTTTAAAAAAAAATCTATATAACATATATTTTATACAACAATAATAATAATCATTCAGTTAAGGTGAACTTTGTGAAATTGTGATAGTCAGGTTTCTCTATTTTCTGACATTATCAGATGATAATTGACAACAAATTGCAAATTATTAATTGCAGTCTTTTTTTTTTTAAGTTATTTTTTGGGCATTTTTGCTTTTATTAGATAAGACAGTTGAAAGACAGACAGGAAAGTGGGGGAGAAGAATGGGGGAAGGACTTGCAGCAAAGGGCCATGGGCAGGATTCGAACCCATGGCCGCTGCATCGGGGACTATAGCCCCTGTACATGGGCCACCAGCTCAACCAGGTGAGCTATAGCAGCGCCCATTAATGACAGTCCTCATCTGAAAATGAACGTCAACTGGCAACGCCAAGAATTTCTTTGAAAGCCAGACTGAAAACTGTTTTTTGATAATGCTGATCTGATCAGCTAATGACAAGGCTGTCGCTGAAGTTTAAATGCCAGTTTTTAAAATAAATGTTTATAATTGATGTAAGAGGCTTGTATGTATAACTAAATGTGACAATATTTTTCTTCCCCAGAATCCCAAAACGGTGTCAATGGTGCAGGACCTGGTGAAGAACAAAGCGGTGGAGGCTCTGAAGAAATGTTTCGCCTCCAGGATGGAGTTTGGCACAGCAGGACTGAGAGCTGCCATGGGCCCCGGAATATCCTGCATGAATGACCTCACTATCATCCAGACCACGCAGGTCGGTTAATAGATAAGCTGCAGCTGCACGTTAAGCATCGAGTCACATGCAAAGCCAGACATGCACATTATTGATTTTGATTCTCCGCTGTTTGAAGCAGCTGAGGAACACTAACTTATTGTTGTTGACTGCAGAGCTCACATCTCACCATGCTGTCACCGATTATTACACAGACCTGCAACTACAAACATGCATGTAATATTTCAGAGTACAGTCATGGACAGAAGTATTGGTACCCCTGGAATTTTTCCAGAAAATACACCATTTCTCCCAGAAATTGTTTGTTTGCAAATGTTTGTGGTATGCATACGTTTGTTTTCTTTATGTGCATTGGAAAAACACAAAAAAGCAGAAGAAAAAAGCCAAAATTTACAAGATTTTACACAAAACTCAAAAATGGGCCGGACAAAATTCTTGGCACCCTCAATTTAATATTTGGTTGCACACCCTTTGGAAGAAATAACTGAAACCAATCACTTTCTATAATCATCAACAAGCTTCTTACACCTCTCTGGAATTTTGGACCACTCTTCTTTTGCAAACTGCTCCAGGTCTCTCAGATTTGAAGGGTGCCTTCTTGCAACAGCAATTTTGAGATCTCTCCATAGTGTTCAATGGGATTTGGAGCTGGACTCATTGCTGGCCACTTCAGAACTCTCCAGTGCTTTGTCTCCAACTATTTCTTGTTGCTATTTGAGGTATGTTTTGGGTCATTGTCCTGCTGGAACACCCATGACCTCTGACGCAGACCCAGCTTTCTGACACTCGGCCCCACATTGTGGCCCAAAATATTTTGATAGTCTCCGGATTTCATGATTCCTTGCACACCGTCAAGGCACCCAGTGCCAGAGGCAGCAAAACAACCCCAAAACATCTTTGAACTTCCACCATGTTTGACTGTAGGTACTGTGCTCTTTTCTTTGTAAGGCCTCATTCCGTTTTCTGTAAACAGTAGAATGATGTGCTTTTCCAAAAAGCTCTACCTTAGTCTCATCTGTCCACAAAATGTTCTCCCAGAAGGATTGAGGGTTACTCAGGTACATTTTTGCAAACTCCAGTCTGGCTTTTTTATGTCTCTTTGTCAGCAGTGGGTTCTCCTCAGTCTCCTGCCATTGCGCTTCTTCTCATTCAGATGACGACGTATGGTCCGAGCTGACACTTTTGCATCCTGAATCTGCAGGACAGCCTGAATTTGTGTGGAAGTTGACTGAGGATGTTTATCCACCATTCTAACTATTCTAAGCATTCTTTCATCAGTGTCTCTCTTTCGTCCCCATCCAGGGAGATTAGCTACAGTTCCATGGGTTATAAACTTCTTGATTATATTACGCACAGTGGACAAAGGAACTTCAAGGTCTCTGGAGATGGTCTTGTAACCTTGAGATTGTTCATATTTTCCACAAGCTTGCGTCTTATGTCCTCAGACACTTCTCAGCTCTTCTTTCACTTCTCCTTGCTTGGTGTGACACACACAGGCACACAACACAAAGGTTGGGTCAACTTTTATACATTCTAGCTGGCTTCAGGTGTGATTTCTATATTGCCACACCTGTTGCTTGCCACAGGTGAGTTTAAATGAGCACCACGTGCTTGAAATAAAACGATTTACCCACAGTTTTAAAAGGGTGCCAACAACTTTCTCTGGCCAATTTTTTGAGTTTTGTGTAAAATTCTGTACATTTTCGCTTTTTTTCCTCTGCTTTTTTTGTGTGTTTTTCCAATGCACATAAAGTAAATAAACACATGTATAGCAAAAACATTTGTAATTGTAACAATTTCCGGGAGACATAGTGTATTTTCTGGAAAAATTCCAGGGGTGCCAATACTTTTGTCCATGACTGTATGTGTTCAATGTGAAGCGAAAACCTATCTCAAGCCTTCAGCTGGTATAAAACAAAGCTCTTTGCTTGTTAGCAGTAAGTTTTCTAACTGATTTCAAGACTTCATAGCTTAACTCACACTTATATTGCTGAACTGCTGCTAACCTATGAGCCAGAGTGCAGCCTCAGATCCTCAGTCCTTAATAACTGTCTTTAACTTTATCTTATTTCCTTCCTGACAGGGTTTCTGCTGCTACCTGGAGCAGAGTTTTGGGAACCTCAAAGAGCGAGGGGTGGTGATTGGGTTCGACGCTCGGGCCCACCCTCCCAGCGGGGGCAGCAGCAAGCGGTTCGCCAGCTTGGCTGCAGCTGTGTTCATCAGCCGAGGGGTGCCTGTTCACCTCTTCTCTGACATCACCCCTACACCTTTTGTGGTAAGCACTGGAATTTCTGTGCTTTCCTCATTTCGGTTCTTCCGACATTGCACCACACATTTGGCTCAGTCACAAACAATAAAACGGCATAAAATTGAAGATTTTTGTAATGTCTGTGTTTACACATTACATTTATGTCACCTATGTGGAGTGAGTTCATGAAAGCCAACAGATTCTTAAGTCTGGTTAGTTTGTCAGTTTGTCATGTTTGCTGGTGGGGTGGATGACAGTGGGACTGAAGCTACGGGGCAAATTCCATTCAAAACGCTCACTTCTACAAAGTATACAACACGTTGCATAATGCACATTTGATTCACCAGGTTATATTCAGTTTCAGACCTGTGAAGGAGGAACCATTCATTTAACTCTTTGTCTGTTCTGAACATGTATATTCTGCATAGTGCAGCTCAAAATCATACAAAATATTCTCTTTTCAGCCCAAAGTTTATATAGGTTTATATATATAGTTTAAACTTCTGCACCACTCAACAGTGCAATGAATCTCTGAAGCAACACACTTTTTGCCTGTTTCAAACTGAGAATGACCTGCAACTGAAAATTGCGAAAACAATCCAATTCGAGATCACTGAGAGTTACTGTTGGCCTCTTTCATCATTCTAACATTGCGTTACTCATTTCTCTTGTGTAATTGTGGGAACGGTGAGTAGAGAGTAAGATGCATCTTTGTAATTAAAACAGAGTCAGAAACAGCCAATATTGATTTAAACTTAGTTTAAGTTTTCACCTGAATTTCATCTTTTCATGCATCTCGTATTTGATTTGATTCCTGATTCCTGATTCTGTTCCCCAACCGCAACGTAAGGATAGTGATGATATTATGCCTTTACATCTATTGACAGTTTATATTTAGTTGTCTTTGTGTGTTTTTTGTCTTATTTGCCCAATATTGCAGATTATATATGATCTACTATTTTAGTTTTCTGTCCATCTCCCTGCAGCCTTTCACAGTTTCTCACCTGGGTCTGTGTGCTGGTATCATGGTTACCGCCTCTCACAACCCCAAACAGGACAATGGCTACAAGGTAACACCTACTTATTTAGCATTGGGCTTAGCTTTTTCTGGCTGTTTGAATGATGTATCCCTGAATTGTATCACCAAATTTAAGGTTTGCCAAATCTCTCAGTCAGTAGTTGTTTGTGACAGTAATTGCTGTTTTATTAATTTAAACATAGCAACAATCCATTTAATTTGCTTTTCTAATCATTTCTGCATCATATGTTTTTGCGTTTCTCTGTTTGTGTCCTAGGTTTACTGGGAGAACGGTGCCCAGATTGTGTCTCCTCATGACAAAGGTATCTCTAAAGCCATTGAGGAGAACCTGGAGCCTTGGCCTGAGTCGTGGAACACAGAGGAGGCCCTGAAGAGCCCCTTGCTCAAAGACCCCTATGAAGATATCAACAAACAATACTTCAAAGCCATCCAGAAACACTGTCATCACAGGTGCTCCATAGATAAATTACCTGTTGTACAGCACACACAATTACAAACCCTTGAACCCTAAACTTTCTTCCACTGATGATTCTATTAATTATGTGTGGAAAAAAGAACACATCCTAACTCAGAGTACAGTTTCTTATTGTAGCTTCTACTTTGTTTCTTCACAGGGAGATAAACAAGAGTTCACAGGTGAAAATTGTGCATACATCTGTGCACGGCGTTGGTCACACATTTGTCCAGTCAGCGTTCAAGGCCTTTGATCTTCATCCTCCATACGCTGTAGAGGAACAGAAAGACCCAGACCCGGAATTTCCCACCGTCAAATATCCCAACCCTGAGGAGGGAGAGGGAGTCTTGGTGTGTACCGGTCATTCACACAATGTGTACATACATCACATCCAACCATATATAGTAGATGCTGTGTTTTTGCTGATGGTGCTGTATGTGCTTGTTTGTTTTGCAGACATTGTCATTTGCACTGGCAGAGAAGGAGGGGGCCTCAGTGGTGTTGGCCAATGACCCCGATGCTGATCGGCTGGCCATTGCTGAGAAGCAGGAGAGGTGTGTGTTTGTGCATGTAAAGTTTGTGTGTTATTATTACCTTTAATAATATTTGACTAATTCCACTATAAAACACTTAGCAGTGTTGGATTGAAAACCAGCCTGTGGTAATGTTTTTTTCACATTATGTTGCTATATTACTCTTTTTCCAGTCTACACATACTCCAATCAGCACTGAAGCTATGAATTTCACACTTCTTTGCAAAGGAGTTTTAAAATGACTGTAATGAATGACAGACTAAGTTGAAGAGCTAGGTGTATGGATGGTGAGTTCACAACAAAAGTCAATTAAAACCAGGGCCATTGCCTCAATTTTGAAGGTTGTGACTCTTGAAAGTTATTTTGGAACCAGTCAAAAAGCTTGTGAAACATTATGAATGTACTGTATTTTGAACATGTAAATATTTGCTTAGCAATATAACTATCTGCTGTGTAAGTTTATTTGCCTTCATCACTGACTAAAAGCTTTTTACAGCCTTCTTCACTTTGTAAAGCATATACAGTAACTCAAGTGAGCAAAGCAATAAAGCCAGCAATGTCCATTAAATCAGTTTGATTCATTTTACTGAAATCTGATTTTATTTAGTGTAGGCCTGAAACAGATACGTTTGAAAACATTTTAATGTAATTATAAATTATAAACCCTTTCGACTTAAAACCCCTAAAATTCCCCGAACCAATACTAAGGGCATGACCTCTGTGTCCTCAAAGGTACCTACAGCTGCAATAAAACACTTTAGTACAGCTTTGATCATCTGGTTAAACACTGTATAAGGCTGTGTTTGTCGTTGCCTGCACTCCTGTAACCTGAGTCCGTCTCTGTGTCAGTGGACAGTGGCGAGTGTTCAGCGGTAACGAGTTGGGAGCGCTGCTCGGCTGGTGGATATTTCACTGCTGGAGGCAACAGAACCCCGATGCTGCTGCTGTAAAAAACCTCTACATGCTGTCGAGCACCGTCTCATCCAAAATACTGCGCGCCATCGCTCTGAAGGAGGGCTTCCACTTTGAGGTAACATGTTGTGGAACGTCTGTAATTAAGTGAATTCACACAGACATCATGTATTTCAGACTATTTATTGCATTATCATCATATACATATGGGCCTTTGCTCAAAGACTAAAAGTTAAATTAGAACTGAACATTTATAGGTTTCAGCTTCACCCAACTTACGGCAGTAGAAAGAAACTAATGTGAACTGGTCATCTAGAAAGTAACTCTATAGTCACAGACAGACATCCCCCAGTCTCTTAATATATATTCTGCCTTTGCCTGAAGCCAGTAGGAAAACAGACAGCATTTGTTCATGTTTGTGAAAACAATTCTTCTCAGACTCGACATAAAATATGTAAAGGTCAAATGAAAGGAACACAGTAAACATGGACTTGCACTTCCCCTCTTTTAGCATATCAATGCTAACTAAATCACATATTTGACTTTAAACACAGTGAAACTAAATTATATAAAATTAAACAAATCAACACACCAACAAACTTTCTGATTCTCAAAGTAGTTTTGCAAAACACTGTATTTGTGCTAACATATGTTTAAAAGAATAAACAATAAAAGACATTTAAAAGAAGTTTCACACTTGAGCATGAGCATAAAAATCCTTCTTTATCTGCCTTTAATCTATCTTGAAAATAGAACAACCTGTTTGTGAATGGAGCCAAAGATAGAAGACATATTAGAACATTTTTTATCACAGCACTGTTTCTGATAACTGCCTTTCATTCATTGGCCTTACAAATTTCAAATGGGCTAAACTTGTTTCTCCTTTTCACTCTTGCCCTCACTTGAGCTCGAATCAAAGGCAGAGCTCAGTTCCAGCTGAGCCCAGTCTCTGAACAGCGCTTTGTTAATTTGTTTCTGAGAGTACCATTTTGTCTCTCTCTCTCCTGCCCCTAAACTGGGAAGGTGATAGATTCAATGTTCAACCCCTAAGTATTTGTTCAGTTCTTACACAGCTGAGCATATTGCTATGATCAGAAATGATTTTTTTTGTTGCTAGATGTTATGCCCTCATGATCCAAACATTGCTGCGTTTCCTGCGACAAGGAGACAGCCTTAGCTGTATTTTTAGTTTATCGTTATCATTTGCTGTGAAATGATTCCAGTAATAGTATTTGAAGGGATTTGTGAATGTTAATTAATGATAAACTTAAAGGCACTCAAGACATGCCTTTAAGTTGCAGTGGTGAAAACAGGCTTCACCACTTACAACATCAAACTACACCTATTGGTTACTGTCATTAATGTTTTCAGATAAGATAAAATGCAACTTATTAACACCAACAGAATTTTTTTTGCCAGATTTTGCTGGCAAAATTGCATAACATAAGAAAATGTGGTGCCTACTAAAAAAGCAATAAGATACACGTATGATACATTACAGAAAATGAGAACAAGGAAGTGAAAATAGGTGTAGAACACAAAAAGTGATAAGGAATACTGCAAAGTCTTACCAAAATTTCTCACGTTGTTTGAACAGGAGACGCTAACAGGGTTCAAGTGGATGGGAAACAGAGCCAGAGACCTTTTGGACCAGGGCAAGACTGTTCTGTTTGCCTTTGAGGAAGCCATAGGTATGAACACACACATACACGCGCGCGCGCATACGCAGAAATGAATGTTGTGCATTGTACAGTCACGAGGTAGATGTCCTGATTTATTCTTGTTGTCATCACATTAAAAGGATTTATGCACAAAATGTTTACAGTGTCACAAGATGAGGAAATGTGATCTGTCTACAAGTGTTTAAGTGATATAAATTCATGTGGAGATAAATATGTGCCTCATAACCTAGCCACCTGTATGACAGCTGCAGGCATGGACCAAAAGAAAATGTAATTACTCCATGTCTGCTATTATTGCAGTTAAATAAAAGGAAAAGCATTAAAAATATAAAGTATATTTAGAAGGTTGCAACATTTGGTTTTCATTTAAGCAGTTTCTATTTAAAAAACATTAAGGTGAGCTTTTAAAAGAGGAATATCATTATTTTTCTTATTTTACATGTCCCTAACCTGTTGCCATATCATAATATGCACTCTTACAATATATCACATAATAGACCTATCCCTGGGGCTAGGCGTCGCTTGCTTCACAGTTAATAGTTTCAAAATCAATAGGATATTTGAGATGGTTGGCCTTCAGGGTTGAAACAACATATTCTGCAAATAGTGCTATGAGCGTAGAAACAATCATGCCAGCAGTCATTGGTCTTCCAAGTGTAATTAGTATACCCCAAATTTACATAACAGTTTTTACTTTTTCGGCTCCAGTTAATACCCTTCATCCTGGAGTCAAAAGACAGCTCTTATTCATTTCTTCAGAAGCCTTGTTTGGTCGACTGAAGCATGAAGCTCCCTGTTTACACCAGTGTTCTAACCATGTTGCACAGCCTTCATTATCTGTTAACGGGAAAACATGAATCAAATTAAAGTAAATATGTCCAAATATCAGACTTATGTCAGCTGAGGACATTGGTCTTGGCTATTTAAAGTTCTGAACCCTGCCTACGGTCAAACACATGGCACTGGGTTGAAGTTAAATGTCATTCGGGGTTAATATGAGAGCAGTCCAGCCACACATACAAGAACACATAGTTTAGGGCATTCCCACATAACAAGATTATGACGCTGTAATTGGAATGGCATGCCCTTGCACACTCTGTTTCTAAAAGTCGTGACATCTTACTACAGCAGCTGGAGGTTTACACATACTGGGAATGAGCTGAAAGCGTGTGTGCATGTGTGTGTGTATTCCAGGTTATATGTGTTGTTCTGCTGTATTGGACAAGGATGGAGTGAGTGCTGCAGCTATAGCAGGAGAGATGGTTTCCTATCTGGCCACTAAAAGCACCAGTCTCTCCCAACAACTCACCACCATCTATAAAGAGTAAGACATACCGATATATACGTAACACTTGGCTGAATTTGGATTCCGTTATTTACTCTACCTCTGTGTATTTTCGTTGTCAGGTATGGATACCACATCAGTAAGAACTCCTACTTTATCTGCCATGACCAAGAGGTGATCCGCAGTCTGTTTGAGCGCCTTCGCAACCACGAAGGCCAGAAGGACTCATATCCAACTGAATGTGGTCGTTTTTCCATCTCTGCTGTACGAGACCTGACCACTGGCTATGACAGCAACCAAGCAGATAAAAAGGCGGTGAGGGAACAAATTAACACCTGCAGTTCATACATTGGGTGCACAACAATCCTCTGACATCCGTTGAGGGTTTTTTTCTGGTCAGACAGTGTGTTACCTGCCATTAAACTGTTTTTTTGTTGTTGTTTTTTTTGCATGTTTTGTTTTTAGTGTATAGTTGATAGTGGAGAGAAAGCATGGGGATGAACAAAGGGGACTGCAGTTATGGAGCCTAGACAGATTTTTTTCTTTGCTTTGTAGTTATGTGGTGTTTGCCTTAACCAGTTCAGTTTGACTTGATGTTCAGTAACACTTGACCCCTTTTGTCAAAGTGTTCAGCTGGACTTTAAAATTGAGTTGATCTTCCATCTTGTTTGCTCCTTTATCACTCCTTTTCTGTCCTCTCTCAGGTTCTTCCCACTTCCAAATCCAGTCAGATGATTACCTTCACCTTCTCTAATGGTGGTGTGGCCACCATGAGGACCAGTGGCACAGAGCCAAAAATCAAATACTACACTGAACTCTGTGCTGCTCCTGGTAACAGGTAGGTCGCTGGTAGAGACCAGGCCAGCAAGTGCAGCTAATGTGTATTTTCATTTTCAATTATGATTATTCTCTTGATTAAGTGTTCATGCTATGAAAATCATGATTTCCAAAATGGCTTTATATGTATCGTTGGTCTGACAACAGTCCAAAACCCAAAGATATACAATATACAGTGATAGAGAAAAACAATATATTCTCACACTGCAGAGGCTAAAACAAATAGTTTCTAAATTTTTGTTTGAAAAATAGTTGCTTTTTAATTTTTTGTGATTTAACTAATTCCCTCAGCTCTTAATGTCTGAGCTAGAAAAGTGCACCTGTAGTTAGTCCCTCTATCATATTTACTCTCTGTTGTCTCTCTCTTGGTCTCTATCAGTGATGTGACGCACCTGAAGAAGGAACTGGATGACTTGGTTGATGCCATCGTTGAAAACTTCTTTGAGCCAGAGAAGAATAAACTGCAGCCGAAGCCAGAGTAGCACTGATAGACAACAACAATCAGGACAAGTTGTGACCAGCATTTCACATAATGTCTTAATTACTCAAATACATTCTTGGTTTATTACAGGCTTGGGTTTGATTTATAACTACATTAATTGACAGTTTACTGCATTGTTTTAAAAAAATATTATTATTTTGCCAGTGTGATAAAGATAACATACTGTTTTCTACTATAATTTTTTTTTTTTTAATAACAATCTAACTTCCACTTTGACTTTGTTTAGTGACACATCTGTTTTTGGAGTTGTAGTTAAAGCTCCAAAGCCCATATACCATTCAGCAGTCTTAATGCCTCACAGCTTCATATTTTGGATTCAGTTTACCTCGGTGCTGGAAATGTTAAACCACAACCGAAACGTTTTGGACCGATCTACATCCTCAGGCATTCCTCTTTTCAGACTGTGGTGTTAGATACACAGATTACTGTACATCACTGTTATTAACTATTATGCATTCCACACTGTGCTTCAGCATCAACTGCACTGCTGCTATTGTGAAGAGTTACAGGAGAGTGTAAATGAGAACTGCTAGAACTGTTATCATAACTTTACTTGGAACCTAACTGTATGCTGTAACCCAGTTGTTAAACTTTGAATGTCTAATATCTTGGTTAAAAGGAAGGTATAACATGGGAAGTGACCGTAGAAAATTTAAAGCTTTAAATCAGTGCCTGTTATGAGAAGAAAAAGAAAGGTCACTGCAGTTTGCTGGTGAGTAAAACGATGAAGCCTAAAAGCTTAGAGCACCACCATGTGGAGGCGTTGTGCATTAAGTCAATCCACCCACTGGTCAGTCCTTGATGTGAATAAATGTTACAACTCAAAGGGACTTCTGACAACATAGAGTTAAAAATGAAAATAACATTTTGCTCAAAAATATGAGTGAATTTATTTTACTGACTGCTCTAGAGGTGCATGTATCAGCCTGCCATTATGTGTCTGGTAATCCAAAATACTGTACTGAAAACACAATTTTACTCAATAAATACGACTGGTAACATGGCACAATACAAAAGCAGTCTGATGAGCTTAATTTACACTCATCTGTGTTTTAAATTAATCCTTCAGTTCGTACAGAGACGTCGCTCCTGCATCCTTCTGGCAGCACACGCTTGCAGCATGCATTTGTCATGCCCCATCTGAGTATAGAGAGGAGAGGAGGGAGGTAGCATTGGCCCTGTCTTCTATATTTAACTCAAGCAAGAGACAGCTAGAGCTATGTAAAGGTCTCTCTCTCTCTCTCTCTCTCTCTCTCTCTCTTCTGGGTATATGCGTGTGTACTTGTGTGGTCGCTCTGACACACCACAGCCTTTCTTGGCTACTCTTCTGCCGCTACGCACACCGGACCGGAGTGAACTAACAGGTAAGAAGGCTGTAGCGGCATGAGAAGAAAATGAAATGATGGTTAAATGAATAAATTATCTGTCGTGCAACTTGAGTTTAACATACATCACTTGTATACGGTTTACTATCTGCGCATACCCGCGCGTAAAAAGAACTTGTCGTGCGTAAAATTCAATAATCAGTCAGATACGACATGTGCCGCCGCGCTCCTCTCCTGTATATAACGTAGTTTTCACTTCCGCATGATGTTGTCGCGCAGCAGACGGAGCTATTTCGTATCCTCCACTGTCTGGTTTAATTTAAGGAGTTATGAATATTGCAAGGTCAAGCATGAGATAGGTAAGAAAACGCTTTGCTTTTACTGTTCAGGGTCGTTTTGGTTACACGGTGGGCGTTATCCGTTCATCTCCACAGACATTCCCCTCCTCTCCTGCTATTTACCTTATTGTACGTTTTCTCACTGATCTCACATGCAAGTCAACGTCCCATCTTGTGAAAAATGTAGGACGGGGGAGATTTGCTGGATCTGTCTCTTCCCTCTCTGACGCGCAGCCGGCTAAATATGATGTTCACAGTACAACCGTCTTGTGTTTGTGTGTCCTTGAGTCTACATTGGTGGCCCAGCTATGGGTCTTTAGCAAGGTAAACAACAGCAGGTGATCATTTTGTAGTACCCTCTAAATGACCCCCTGAATACCGCACAAGCCTCAGCTGATTCAGTGTCCCTAGAAAACTGTCCTGCTTCTACACGCAAAACAAAGTGGAGCAGGCATCCAGCTACAACAATCAGTTCTAATTTGCAAAGCAAATGTTTGCTTGTTTATCTTCCTCTGAAATCTTACAAGATACACAGATATACATGCCTCTGGCTGTGCTTTTCTGACCTCTAACGGATGTTTTACAGGCAGTATTCAGGCAGGCAGCCACCTCTGGTCACAGAAACTATGGAGGGACTGTACTTTGAGGTGAAGCCAAGAAGGAATGAAGCCCCGAGGCCAGGGACCTCTGACAAACCCTGTCCTAATCTTACTTCAAACCACCGCTCCTGTCCATCATTTTCAAAACTCACCTCTTCCACGCAGTACCTTCAGAAACATGCTCAGGAGAGGATGGCGGCATGGGGGGGAAAGCTGGAGGAGGAAGGAGAAGAGGAGATACGATACCAACTGACAATGATCGGCGCTCTGCCAGTCCACCATCTGACCACCATGGCCATGCTTCCCTGGGTGGTGGCTGAGATCAGCAGATCTCGGTCACTGGAGAAGGATCTGGGCTTTGGGGGTGGACAGTCGGGCCCTGCCACATGTGATCAGGCAATTTGTCTGTGTGTGTCGGCATCGTGGGTGCGGTGTGTGTCCGTTCTGGGACAGGGAGTTGTATGGGACCCGCTGACACACACTGTGCTGTTTGAGTGTCGTCCTCACCAAGTGACAAAGTTAATTCACAACAGCCAGGAGCCCAGCAGCTTCGCCTGTCTGGTGAGAACCAAACCGAACTGTGCCTGCTATGTGTTCCAGTGCCAGGACAGCACCAAGGTAGGTGTGCAAAATCAAACAAGAGTGTCATGAACCATAGATATCTCTTGTCTGCCTCATCTGTAAAGATATGCTCTAAAACACCAATATCACAGTTACAAAGTACAGCTACATAACATGAGGTGAGTTTGACAAATAAACCAGACTGGAGATTAAACTGATTCCTCAACAGGCAGGATAACTGAGACAGAGACAAAGCTTGAATTACAACCGTGTACTCCAGACCTTATTATCACACCAGATTATGTGTTATATGAAATACTAATTAGTAAGATTCAACTCAAGATTCAAAAGTGTTGTGACAACTGAAAGAGCTCCAAACAGGGCAACTTTTCTTGTACAGCAGTGGCAGAAGCACTGTTTAAATAAATGCCTATATTTCACCAGTGAAGGGGAGCGGTCTCATAACACGGAGCAGCATATGTCAGTCATAAACACATCAACAGAAGCTTAGCCTTTAAAAGTACACAGAGATGTGACATGTCACATTAGTTTCCAGAGCAGAGAAGTAAATATTAGAATGACGTGAGAAACAAGGATCAGCCTGGGAACAACTTCTTCCTTGTATTTATATGTAGGACAAAAAGCTGCCTGAGCACTCGGTGTGACCGCGTCAGTATTTATTATGACATCCCCACCGAGAGTAACTGGATCTGGCTTTGGCACGAATGCCACCCGTGTATACTTTTACTGCATTCAACAACACAAGCAAGCACCAATGAAGTCCACTAATAGTGTGTGTACCGACACACTCTGCTGACCAACACATCCCTGACCTCTATTCCTCTCACCTCTCCTCCACATGGCACTCATGTCCGAAAAGCCCCCCGTATGAACAGTGGAGTTGCAGCTGGTGTCTGGGTCAGGCCACAGACATTCGATAGCATGACATGCCCATCATACCAAAAAGTTGGACGAATTCGGGAGCTGGAGACAATGAAGGATATTCAATATGAAACCGAATGAGTCAAGGAAGTCAAAATCCAGTTTGACCTTAATCTCAGACTGTCTCCTGCTCTTCATGAAGCACATGCGCACAAGTCAGGGCTCACATAACAAATACCCGCAGGCTTTGAATATATGAACCACCTGCACTGACTGTGTGATTTACTGTAAATATCACTGAGAGAATATCAGGCAAAAAAACACATTTACAGATCAGTTGTACTTGAGCATGCAAACACAGGCTGTTGACACGTCTGGATGTTTGTGTGTGTGTTTTCTTAAGAGAAAGCTTCACATTAACCACGCAGGATGTGGAACCATGTTACCATGGAGACCACTTCCTGTGGCCCGGCACCTGTTGTGATGTGTTTGTTGTGGAGTTTGCGTGCATGCGTGTTAGTGCTTGATGTTATCGCTGTAATGTTTGACCCTTTCAAAAACATGACGATGATGTCAGGCTGACCACCTGTCGCTATAGCTCTGTCACACTTGGCACACACACACACACACACACACACACACATACACGCACGAATGCAATACTTAGGCAATACTGGGAAGCTTGAAATATTTCGCTGTTAATACTTTTTGTCTTTTTATTAGGTCTTGTGATATGAGTTTTATTTACCAGAATAAACATGGAATAACAACAACAAGCAAGAATAAGAATCAGAAGTGACCATGGCCCTGTGCACCAAAGTCACAAACACCATAACATTGGTAAAACATTTACGTTGCCCAGTCTCATTAATTTGATTAAGGGAATTTACAATCTAGACTACAAAACGGTTAGCTGAAAAAGAGGAGTAAACATCATGCAGAGCAACCAAGCAGAGATTTCCTACTGTAGTCATGCAACTGATGTCATATGTACAGAGCAGCAGCATCACAGATTTACAATATATACCGTCAAGAGAACAAAATTGTAAACATATGAAGAATATGATCCAGAGTGCACCTAGCAACTGCTAGGTTTTGCCAAACACATAGAACCTGAGTTACTCGACCTTCTCACCACCTGAAAACCTAGAAAGAGGACAGACTACACAAATACACAAGAGGCAAAGCTCAAGCACATAACTCACTCATATGGGAGAGGTAGACAAGGACAACACTTGTGAGAGAAAGAACCAGAAGGAAGAGCTGAATCTGCTATTGTACTAAGATGCATCTCATCTGGAACAGGGCAACAACAGCCAGGGGAAAGGTCTGATAATCAGGCCAGAGAAGCCTGAGTGAAAAGAGAGGAAGCAGTAGACACAGAGCTTGGATGCTCATGTGTTTGGGGAACAACAAACAGTCTTGTCTACGTGGACTCTACTGTTAGTACTAAACATAATAGATTAAATATGCTGGTGGGACTGTGCTAACAAGGTCTAAAGTATTGAAGAATAAGCAACTAAGTGAAGTTTAAGACAAAAATATGAATTTTCCTCATTAGAGTCAGAGTGTCTGATGCCAGCAGGGAGGTTATTCCAGGAGAAGGGGCAGCATAGGAAAAAGCCCTGCAGGGAAATGACTTCTTTTTAGCTCTGGAGACAGACAGGAGGCCTTTGTTCTGAGAGTGGCGAGCACGGGACGGATTATAAGGTTTAAGGAGATCAGATAGGTATGGAGGAGCATACTTATTTAGGATTTGAAGTCATGCGTATGGAGCCAATTAAGACAAGCTAAAAACTTTTTAACTAAATTTAGTTGAACTTGTAGCTGCTGCATTTTGAATCATTTAACAACTTTTAGTACAATCAGGTGGCAAGCCCAAGGAAAAAAAACGTTACACAATCAAGTATGGATGAAACAAAGGCATGAATTAGCATCTCTGTTTGAGGAATGTACAGACTTTGAGCGATCACACAGTTGTCAAGAGTTACTGTTAATTTGCCGAACTGGTGTTTATGTCAGGCCTGGCTGATAGCTAGAATTTCAGTTTGTGAAAACATTCAACCACAGACACACAAATTCACACTCCTCATCTGCGATCACTGTCACTTTCCAGTGGGGGAGGTGACAGTAAGCAGCTCACAATTTCTTGTGTGCTCGTTATGTTCAATGTTCAAATGTGTTTTTTTATTGGCTTGGAGTTCTAACTAGAGCTACAGGAAACTGCAATCACATCTTTCTCAGTTGGACTGTATTCTAACAGGCACATTATGGACTCTTGTGATATTAAATGTCAACCTTTTTTTCTTCATTGTAAATTAATTTCTGAAAAAAACATACAAAGTTATGCATAAACTTACGCCAGCAGACTAATTATGATGATTTTATTGGCTGTATCATATTTTGATAATGTAATGCAAAAATTTTAAAAGATTTTTTTTTAAGTTGACAACATAAATGGAACATTTCTGGTGTCTGTCAACAGAAAAACAGAACGTAATTGTATTTCCTCCCATGAGTGTTGGCCAGCTGTGTTTGAAGGAAAAATCAGATTGCAAATTGAGTGCTTAAAATTAGCCACAAAAAAAAAAAAAAGCTCATTGACTATAGAACCCATGTAGTGCAGGGAAGGAAGTATTTAACCACCACTGAAAGATTTCTTCTTGTTGCTGAACTACTTGCTTGTAGGAGAATGAAAAGGGCTAAATACTATGTGAAGATGTGCTAACTAAGGTTCCTAAAACTGTAAAAAGGTTTGACTTGTGATAATTTCGATCTGCTGTGATTTGTCTTGTCCCCTGTTGCATGATCTTGCATTGTGTTTTTTGTCAGTGTGTGTGTAAAGAGAGATGTGGTCCATGAAATCTGTTACAAACAATATTTGCTTGTGATAAAAATAAACATTGTGGGAAGAAGTATCATCAGTTTTTAATTTAAGCACTGCAGAGATGAAGAGAAACTTCCTCTTCAGTGTCAGGGGACAGAAAGGCTCTCAGGAGGTCTTTGGGGTTTTCCCTTCTGCTGGAGCGGTTTAAAATATAACCACTGGGTGTCACCACAGAGGTGGGAAGAGTTCACAGTGTCTCAGGTCAAAAGCACTGTACAAGTACTCATTTCATGATAATGATTAAAGAGTAGATACGGTATTAGGGTTTTTGATTGGCGTTCACTAATTGGTCGGTCAAAGGCACTGAAAGCTTTTTTGCTCCTTAAGTAATGAAAACTCATTGTTCACAATCAATAACCTTTTCTTTTGATGTGACTTTGTAGTAATTGCACTAGTTGTTAGATGGTTGTCTTAGTTTGATTTGGTAAATAAATACCTAACTATTCTCAGTTAGATGTCAATGCATGATTAAGCTACATTCAAATGTATATTTTTTTGTTTTTTTACACACAATTCATTATTATGATGTTAGATCTTCCAACCAAATACAAAGGAATCTAAAATTTTAAACTAAATAGGAATCTAAACCCAACAATTCATCTTTATTAGAGGTCAGTTAATATTTATGCACACGAAACAATATCATAGTCCCCTTTCATCTACAGAATATTCTCAGCCTGAAAAATATGCCAAAAAAAACCCTCAATAAACTAATACTTTAACAGATTTTTAGTGGAAATGGCAATTCTTGTATTCCTTTTCACTGAAAAAAAAAAGTAAAAATGATAGTTTAATTTCTGCTATGGTCTATACTGAGCAAGCATGTTCCCTAATGTCTGGAGAACAGGATTTGTTGGCTGTAGCATCACAATACTTACTAACTAATGTTGTGACACATCTCACTTTAAGTTTAAAAAAATGTCAACTCTTGCCATATTTTACTTGTGTATTTTGCAATTTTGAAAATGTTTATTTATATATTATTTGCTATTTTATTAAGTATTTAAAAGTCATTTTCAGTTATGGATTTTCATTAAGTCATATAACTGCACAAGCTATTCACCAGTCTTATATAGAAAAGGGGGAGAAACGTAGTCAGTGTGAATTCAATAATCATTTAATAGCAACAAGTGGATTCAGACCAGATATGACCTGTAGTTTTCCAAATTTATTCCATTTCAAGATATGAGGATGAGATCAGCTGTAGAAACTGTAACAAGTTCCCTCCTGTGGCTGTGAAACTTGACACTAAATTTTATCAATTGTTGACCAGAGGACCTTGACAATAAAACTTCTAGCCACGAAGTTCATTCTTCATCCCAGATCTTGGTCAGTGGCAGTGCGCACTAAGGACATTCACTCTTGCTTGATTGCCTGTAGCCAGGAAATACTGTTTACATTCAGTTATACCGACTACGTAAACAGACATCGATATCTTGTAACGGTTGCGTGAAAACCCACCCTGATGTCTACCGCCTAAAGTTTGACTGCTCTGGGACAGGAACTGTGTCCACCCTGTTCTCTCAAAGCATTGGAGCACTCAATGCGTCAAGTTGCCGGAACAAAGCCACAAGTCTTATGATTTGTCTTCAAAATAAAAGCAAAAATTGTAACGCATAAAGGAATGTGCTAGGAAGTGTTTGGGTTTGTTTTATTATGAAAGCGTGTAACCGGATGTGTTGGCGGCTTCGTGCTGATGAACTTGACGGCTCATCGCAGGATCCTCCTCGGTTTCAGGGAGCAAAATCAACTTTCCAATGAGATGATAGTGAAGTGCTCCACACTGCCGGGAGCAAGTTACGGAGAAGTAACCGTTCCGTTCTTGTTTTGGTTGAGTTTATGGCGGATGGGATGAAAGCGCGACTTCAGCGACTCAACCTGTTCAACCTCAAACCAGAACAGAAAGATGTAAGTGGAATTTAAAGGCGGTGTTTGAGTTTTGGTGCCATGCTAAGTGGACTGTTAGCTAACATTCATCGAGCACTAGCATTAGCCAAATTAGCGCAACCTGTTGTTAGCCAGGTTCAACTAGTTAGCTTTAGTTTGTCACACGACTCCGGCAACGTTGTCGTTACATTCCTAGTAACTTGTGTTTTTGTTCATTATTGGCGAATGGACTTTAGCACATACACTGTTGTTTTAACATTACCTTATTCAGCTACCTTCATGATGTTAGTCCTTATTCCAAACATGCCTGTTTGATTTATAGTGACAATAACAAATAAGTGCTGCTTTTCTTCTTTCTAACTGGATATTACCAGCTGGTCAAGTAATGTCAATATATTTTTTAAAGGAAAATCATCACTGAAAGTTTGCTGCAGGTGAATTAGTTGTAACTTTTAAAGGTCATTTAAGTTTCTGTAGTTGACAGGAGTTTGATTTAAGTCCGAGTCTATTGTAAAACCAAAAGTTAAACTGTATTTACCTTAGATAAAGATGAACATGTCTACTTGTCAAACTTCCTCTAAACTTGGCAGATGCAATTTCATGTGAACTTTGGTACTTCCATGCATGCATTAAAACTAACAGATATGTATTTGGCAGGTAATAGGGTGGGATTTATTTATTTATTTTTACCACATGTACTGTCAGAAAGATTTATTTTGTTTACCTGCTGCATAATATTATGCAGATGTTTCCACCAGTACGTTGATTTAAGTTTTTTTTAGGTTTTCGACTATTAGTTGTGAACACATACCCTTTGGCTCTCTCAAAATGTGATGTGTGTTTTTCACTCTTCCCTGACATTTTGTAATCACATAATTATGCGATGAAATCATCTGTAGATCAGCCGATAATAAAAAAAATAATCATTTTGTTGCACCTGCACAGTGCATCACACTTGGGAGCATCACTCCTTTTCCTGCTGGCTCACTGCATTGCTCACCATGGGTTTTTTAGTACCGTGCTTAATCACACCACTCGTGAAACTGGAGTTTTCCTCGACTGGATGGTGTCGGAACTGCCGGTTGTAATTATCAGACCCTTTTCAAAGCTGAGTACATGAAAATCCACTCTGCTTAGCTGTGGCAAACACAAGCCAAATGTAGGTGTATGTGTGTGAGTCTGCGAGTGAGTCATGGCGATATCACCTCCAGAGCCATTGTGCTTATGCCAGGACTTCACTTCTGGAACAGGAGGCAAGTCATTTTGAACGCCGTGTTAGTCACATAGTCCGTCAAGCGCTTCATTCCAGCAGTCTGTCTCTGTTATGGCTGGTTTCGCATGAGCTTTGTCCTGAAGTGAGACTCAACATTTGTACTTTAACATAGGGGACAGTGCTGCTCTTTATTCGGATTCTGTGATTTTGAATTGATATTCAGTTGTTACAGGTGTACTGTCTTTGATTTGAAAAGTTGCAACGAAATTATTCTGTCAGTAGGAATGCTGATAAGTATTGGTAAGTTGGTTTAAATGACAAAATTTTGAAAGACCTCTTGAAAGAGCTAACACTAAACCTTCTCAGGTAAAACAACTGTCTCAACTTGGAAAGTACCGCAGGCAACAGTTTCATTTTGAAAAAAACGTGTTTTTAAAAATGATTGGAGTTAATGATTACCCAAACTGTCCATGAGAGACTTCATTAGCTGGGTTGTGAATCCTCATTTTAATTTTCAGCTTTACCTTCCTCTTGTTATTCCTCAGTCTGTAATGCTTTCCCGTACCTCATTTTATGGGACTTCCCTCCTCTCTCCATGTGACAAACTCCTCGCTCTGTAGTAAAAACAAGCTAGTAAACTGGAGACATTTTCCTGTCTTTATATAGCTGACAGTCTACCCCTGTTAGCTGTCAACCAGTTTTCTGCCCGTTTGTTTAGCAGTCTGTCTTGAACTTTGTTAATTCAGTGGCTGCTTGTCTCACCTGTCATGCTGTCAGTTTCCACCATATAGACTCTTCTAAGAAGTATCTGTGAGCCTTACTGACCTCCTTTATTCTTAGGCAAGACTCTGTTCTGACTCAGCACTGCATTTTGACAACAAGTCTCTACATTGTGTCCTTGTTATCACATTTGAATGAGTTCATCAGTGCTTGTCTTTGTGCTGTGAAGTGGCTCTTCAGTATAAAGGGACTCATGTCAGTGTGTTGGACTCTTGTGGAGCTCTCCTTTGCCCCTCTCTCTCTGTTAGTGATGCTATATATTGCACTTTGAACTTCTCGGAGCTTTGGCAATGCTCCACAAGGCACAAGACCCACTCACATGACCATGGGAAGTGAAGAAGTGGGACTTTTAGCTGCTTCGTCATAGTTATTGTTGATTTCTAGGCTGGCTAGTGTGTCACTGGGTTTCTATTGAGACCTTTCTGTAAATTCCAGTGTTTTCCTCTTGGGCCATGTCCAATCAGGCTTTTACAAATGAAATGGCTGTTTGCGCTGGGCCTGAAAGTTTGAAGCACGTGTGTGAGCAGTGTTTCCCTGGTTGTAGTTTTGCTTGTGTTTACCTCATTTATGCATTAATGATTACATTTCGATGCTGAATTACTTTTGAACATAAAGTTGATTATTATATAAATTAATAATGTGAACTTGAATAGAAATTTTATTTACTTGCATTACTTAAATGGCAGCAGAGTGCTTTTTATTATATATGGGTCACATTGCTGTCTGGAGTTCCCTATGCCTATAGATAGCATAGGAGGACCAGATAGTTCAAGAAAGTCTAGATAGAGCAGTTCCAGCGGTGAAAAGTAGTACGACTTTGAAAACCCCTTGTAGGCTCAAAAGTGTTTTGTTAAATGTTACTTATTTTTTCTTTTGAGTTTCACTGTACAGGATGATGTACAGTCAGAGTTTGGTAGTAGAGGACCTTTTACAAACTCATCTGCTCAAAGTGGAAATTTTCACTGCGCTCACCTAAAATCGGATTTGAAGATGTATTATATTATAAAGGTAGATTTTATTTAAGTGTCCCTGAGTGGGGTAGGAGGTCAACTGTAGGGTTGTGTTGGGTTGGATTCTTCTGCCTGAGGATTTGATTCTCTGACTCTGAGGGAGCAGCAGTGTTGGAAGCCAGTCTTGGGCCAGCAGGCAGCTTACACAAGTGTAATGTGACTCTCACAGCTGGTATATACAGTGAAGTGAGAGATGTCTTGTATCCAGTGATCAAATTTTTTGAACTGAAAAATAGTAATAGATTTTGTGTTTTGTGTTTAGGGAAGAGCTGTAGTTTCATTTCAAGAGTTTCTAGCAAGGTAATTGAACTTTCCTATGTAAAAGGAATATCGGACAAAAAAAAGGTGACAAGAAAGACAAAGGAACAAAGAAGGATTTTACAAAGGTTTTATTTTAATTTTTCAAACAGAATCATACATTCAATAGCGTAACACTTTGTTGTCGGTTTGTCACCGCAAGGAACTGTACATTGATCTCAGCCAAGGGCTGACAGTGTTTTTGTAAGAACAATAATAATTACATGTACTTAAGTGTCCTAACAATTTGTAATTCTGTCAAATGGACTTATAATTGCTTAAAACCGTGTAAAAGGTAACCCAAAAGGCAAAAAAACCTTTCAGCTACCCACTCTGTTCTTTGAACAGTTTTACAATATTCCTTAAGAATATTTAATCATTATTTCTGTCCTGGTAACTAGCTGTGCTTTTTATACAATGTCCTCACCTTTGGCCTCTTTACTGTTTGGGAAACACCAAAAAGTTTATTTGTTTATTTCACTGAACTGCAGCTTCTCTTTTACTGGTGGTACTTGTGTAACTTCCTTCTTTTTGAGGTCAGTACTACAGTAGTTCTATTTAATTCTGGCATGGGGAAAGACAAGCTTTTTCAATGTTATTCCTCAGTTAGAGGCCAAGTCTGTGGGTCAGTGCCTGAGGCTGTGTCCAACTGCCTTCCTGTCGAGGTTCAGCCTCATGTAAACGTTCCACTGTAAGAGATACTGTGTTCTGTGTGTCTAAAGCTAAGGCTGCCCTCTGACGAGCAAATCTTCTGTCAACTTCCTTTTACTCCTCTAACTCACAGCTCCACATTAGATGTTTTCACCCTCTACAAGTAGTTTAAAAAAGGAAGACAGCAGTGAAAGAGGGGTTAAAAATAAAATAAAATTTGGTATAAGAAACCCAAGGATGGAAGGAAATAATATACATTTCCTTTGGGGTGAAGCAAATAATTATTTTCAGTACTGATTGATTGTTAGTGCCCAATGCAACGGCTTCATATTGCTTGTTTTATCTGACAAATAGCCGAAATCCCAAACACATTCAACACAGCAAAATAAGATACTTAAAAAGCAGCAGATGTTGTTTATGCTTTACATGAATAATCAGTTATCTAAGTAGTTGTTAATTAAGCAATACTTGTTAACATAGTCTTACAAATGTATGAGTAGGCTGATGATTTACTGTCACATTCTATTTGGGCTTCAGTAGGGAAAACTAAAATAAAATTGATCATTAAAACATTGCCAGCTAGAGTAGATTTACTTAGTTAGATTTGACTGACTATTTCATATTTTGCATGCTGGATCACATTTGTGGTTTGCAGTTTGCAGTCATTAAATGCTTTTGGGAGGGGAGTGACTATATAAGAAAGTAGAAGAGGGTAATAACATCATTATGCCGAGCAGTTAAGGAGTAAATATAAGCCTCAAAAAAGAAATGGGAGTGAAACTGGGTAGGTAGGCTAAAAATGCAGTGAGAAAAGACTAGACCGTAAAGGAAACAGATCCTTCTTTTTTGTGGCTGTTCAGTACCTTAAATCACAGAAGGACAGAAAGGACAGTAAAGGAAGGAGAGGACAAGCACTGGAAAATACTAAATGTGTCTGTTGGTTTAAGTGTTTCAGAGAGTCAAACAGTAAAAGCAGAAGGAAGAGGAATGGGTAAATGAAGGGGAGGCTAAACAGAAAAGTCTGTTGTTGGTGGACAGATAGCAGACTCAACTCTCATGCCAGGAAGATTAAAAGCATGTAGACACTATAAGCTATAGAAAGTGAAAACATGGTGTCTTAATGCTGTTGAGAGAAACAAAGCCAGTGAATGAGTAAACAGAAGTCTGCTTTAAGAGATAGTAAGATGAGATAGGAAGTTTTAAAAGAAAGATGCATTTAATAGAAAGAAAAGTTTTGTTGCTGCTGCAGTATGTAGGTTTGGTTAACAGCAGAATTAGTCTTTGTGATTTAAAAAAAAAAGTATTTATGTTATTTAAATGTTTATCTCTTCAAGCATTCAAGATGCCAGGGATGGAGGAAATTTTTAAAAAGCTGTGCAACATAACGCAAAAAATCGTGGTTCAGGGTACCATATTTGTCAAAGCGTAAATCTGTGGCTCATGTACATTTTTGAGTTATTTAACTGCGACAGTTCTTGACTTAATTTGTATATGAACTATAAAAGAAATCACAGAACTACTCTGAAAGCCGTTACGCACTTACACCAAGAGGTAGCTGCAGTACAAATCATCCGTTAAGCACAACAGCCAACAAGGACTTAAGAAAGGGCTGAGTAAAACCCATTTGTATTCCTACCTACTTCTATACTGGGAGTGGGTTCTGGCCATCAGTTTCTTTTTGGATTGGAAGTTAGCAAAATACATGTATTCATGAAGTTGCTTTAAGTTTTGCGGTTTTTTTTCAGCAGTTACCTTGTTAATTAAAACACTAAACCACAAAGATCAAAAGTATTTCTGTGTCTCATTGGTGGAGATTATGTGTAGCAGACAGAATTCATAAAAGTTATGCTGTTGGCATGTCACCCAGGAATGTACTTGTTAACCCTGTAATTGCTCCAGTGTTGTTCACAGTCTTACAAGTGAAGTCTGAGTACCTCAGAACTTCCCACCCCTATACTACTGTTTTAATGTCTTTTCACAAAAAGGAAGTCAAGGGGTCAAAACCATTCGTGGCACTTGACGTTTTAGCTGACGCACTTACCCAGGGCAGCTTACAAGTATAGAGCACAGTGCCATGTGAGAGGCAGTTATTGTTTTGATAAAAGAACAGTGAGCACACCTTATGCTGAGGCAAGACACAGCAGGACTTAGCTGGAAGTGTGTCTGTGAAACTACAGATTTAGTAGCTGCTCAGGCATCTCACATTCATGACATCACTGATGTGGCTCAACCGCTGCTTCTGCTTAGCTCGTCTACTTCCTCCTTTTTGTTCCTTGGTCTCGTTGGTCTGGTACGCTGCCAGTGCGGTGCAGCTAACTGGGCCCACAATAGAAGTAGCTTGTGGGGTGTAAGTTGGGAGCCAGAGAGGGAATTGTCTGATTTGTATGTTGTTTTTGTTGTTGATGAGGATGTGCTTTTGTTGTATGCTGTCTTTGATTGGGTGTTTTGTTTTCTAACCCTAACCCTAACCCTCTAAACCCCAAGCAGTTTCAGTTTTAATGTTCTTTCTTTTTTTTGGCTTTTGTCACATTTGTAGGCATTGTAGGCCCATTTTTCACTGCAATATAAAGTCCTTTATTAAAAGAAGTACAATCGTGGCTAGAAGTACAGAGAACCCAAAAATGTCTTTTGTGAAGTATAACTTGTAATGCTATAAATCATAAAAAATGAAAAGAAAATAACGTTTAAATTTTCGGACTATTTTACAAATCAAAATAAAAAAAAACTTTAATCAACTTGTACAAATTTTTTTCCACATGTCCATAGGTGCTAAAAATACTTGAACATGATGATTCTATGCTATGGATATTTTACTTCTTGCATTCTTAATTTGCTTCCCTCCTTGTCTCCTATCTGCTCTGTGTAAAAAAAATCCTGCAGTTCAGCCCAGTTCAGCCAAAAAGTCCCTGATTTTTTTGTTGCTTCGCTCTTGGTTGTAATGGAGTAAAAGTTAATGAAAAGAAGAGCAGCTTCTCTCAGTGTACTGCTCCTTCATGGATACAAGTAAGTACAGAACATCATGTGGCCCGAATAGTTAGATAGTTGATAACACAAACCAGTTCTGATTGGTTTTAGGTGAGAATGTGCCTGCAAAACACATTCAGCTGTAACAGACAAGGTCACAAGGAAAAGATCAGTGTCTATACAACATTCAGCAAGTTGTGGTATTTCCATCAGTAGCACTTTTATAACTGCGGTGTCCTGCAGTGTTTACGCTTATGTGGTCTTCTTGTGAAAAGCAGAGCGCACCTAAATGTGCTGTTTTTTCCACTCATAGACAAGATTGCCTGTAGAAAAAAAACACTTGTTTTCATCTTAGACAAATCTGACCCTAGAACGGCCTAATTTAACAATTTTCAGTGTAATTTCACACACCTGTCTGAGCACACCGCAGTCGCCTAGTAGCAGCATCTACCGCAGTGTGAGGGGTGACCAAATGAGAATGTTTGTGGCACCGGTGCCACCAGTGAAAAAGTTAGTCTGGAGCACTGATATGGCAGCTGTACCCACAGCCACAGCTCAACAACAACATGAACTTCTTACTTCTTACCTACCAAGTTCTTTTTTTCAGGTTTTTTTTTTATTCCTGTGTGATACTGGAGTTAAGTTACGAGTATTTACATAGGAAGAAGTTGTAGTCGGTAGTAACCTGGGAAATGTTGATTAAGTTGTGAATACATTTTTACCAGATTAGAAAACGAAGTAAAATACATGTTCAGTGCAAAAAATAAAATAAAATAAAAATAATTCAACATGCTCCTTTCCTTTTTGCAAGAATAGGCAATGGTCTCTTGTGAAAGCTACTAGGGCAGCCTAAGCTGCGTCCTGCCTCACTTTTTTAGTGAGTTGTTTTGCTTGGATGAGAGGGTTGTTTTCTCGATTTTTCAGTCTTGTACTACAGTGCTGGTGTTTTAACTGTTGCAAGCAATCAGCAAAAGGCTACAAATCAGCAGAACATAGTGTTCCAGCTGTATAGAAGAAAGATCACAGATTAAATGTTTTTGTCACAAAACACAATATGCGTCGCTAGTGTTTTAATAATCTTAACCAAATCTTATCTATCCAACAGACCTGACTGACACGTCTACTTGTATTTGCAAACCAAAAGCAACTTTTGGTACAGCAAGATGCCACTGGTGCTTTTTTTTACGATGCAAATGTTTTTATTTTGGTTGACAATGATTAATGACCAGTCTGTCTCTGCAAACATGTTGGATTTCACTTTTTTCAGCGGTTCCTGCTTTTCTTGATGTCGTCACTACTCGTTACCACACCAGACAGTTTTAGTTTTGAGCTGGGAGCAAGCCACAATCATGGTCAAATATGCATATTTGCTGCTTCAGCTGGAGCTGAATAGTTTGGTTTTTTTTGGTTATTATTTTCCTTTCAGACTGGGTCCATGATGCAGATTAAACTACAGTTGCGGTCCATCTTAATGGTTAGTTTCTGTTATGAAACCAAGTAAATAATGACTTGGAATGACTCAAATGCACCCACAACCGCCACAGACACGCTATTGAACAACAAATTGATGAACACATTTCAGTAAACTTGACTCTGTTGCTGTGTGTAATGCTCAGAGGAAATGGATGGACAGCAGAGAGTTGATGTATTCTGCAGAAGTGGTTTGAGAGATGACGGCAGAATTTATCTTATGCACATAAGACTGCAACTTCTCATAGAACGACATTTACCAAGCTCAAATTAGTCTATAGTCCAGATGTGATCTCACACTGTTTTGTGGAAGTTCCTCAGCTGAAGCGGGTCTGAATCTGAACAAACCAAGACTGCCATCAGCTTTTGGAAGTCATGGCACCTCTTTCCTTTTCCTTTTCCTTTTCCCTCTCCCTCTCCAGCCATGGCCATACAAAAGCTGAAGGCCAAGCTTTTTCAGGAAAGTGTGTTGCTTGTGAGATCTTCTGGCTTCCCAGGTTGGTGGTTGGCCTGGAAAAGTACTTGTTTATAGCAGAAGGGTAAAGGCAGTTGAGGGACCTATATTGAATTTCCTCATCAGTCCGAAGTTCTCTTAAGATTACTACTTGCACAATATCTTGACAGTTGTCCTATACAGAGGTATTTTGTTTAGCTAGCTCAGCCATTCTTATGTGACTTTCAATGTTTTATTAATGAATGGAACCAAAAATAATTTGTCAATGGCTCAGGTACATACTCGTTTTTAAGCTAACTACTGTCATCAGAACTGTTAAATATAACAGAAAATGCTCCTTTGCAATAAATCTGACACCCACATGCTGGACCATCACAGGGTTTTTCCAGCAGAGGGAAATTTTAGACACCCCTACATAGTAATTGAGTCCATGGACTGTACAATAGTACATGGTTGCTGGTCATAGCGTAACATTTTGTTTTTTTTTTTAATTTAGATTTTTAACATGGGGCTGCACAGTGACGCGATTGTTAGCACCAATGCTTCACAGTGTGTGGAGTTTTCATGTTTTCCCTGTGCAGCGTGGGTTCTCACCAGGTTCTCCGGCTTCCTCTCATAGTCCAAAAACATGCCGAGGTTAACTGGTGATTCTACATTGTCCGTAGGTGTGAATGTGAGTGTGCTTGGCGACCTGTCCAGGTGTCCCCTGCCTTCACCCTGAGTCAGCTGGGATAGGCTCCAGCCCCCGCGACCCTAGTGAGGATTAAGTGGTGTAATAGAGAATTGATGGATATTTTAAACATCAATATTCACCCCCTAAAACCTCTTCTGATGCCACGAAACACCTTGCATCATGTAAGTGTAACAATAAGCAACTGTGAACTACTGCTTCATCATTATCTGTTTTTATTAGGGGTGGGACTTTAACGCGTTAATTACGATTAATTAATTACAACAAAAGTAACATGTTAAAAAAAATTTGTCGCTATCCAGGACTCCTAGCGCTAACAGCTCCGGCGGTTTCTGTGCTCGCTACAACATGCTTTGCATTCAGGTGGTACCGTAAGCTTGATGTGCTTCGGTGGTATCCAAATTCTTTTTTATACAAGTTGAACAAAACCACGCTCTTTTCAAGGTTTCCAGCAGTTTTTTAAAAATGAAACTTACCCTCCATCAGTCCAAGCATTGCACTCTTATTGGATACCTCCATGTTTGTTGTTGTTAGCATAGCGCTGAAGCATCTTGTGCATCAGTGTGATCGGTGGACCATAAAATTGGGCACTGACAAACGTTCTGTGTTGCCTGGACGCAAACTGCGATTAAATGCATTAATTTTTTGAAAGCGTAATTTTTGTTGTAGTTAATTAATCGTAATTAATGCCTTAAAATATATTAGGGGTGGGACTTTAACACGTTATTTTAAAGTCCTACCCCTAGTTTTTATATCTAGTAACAGTGACACATTAGTGTTATCATGAGGTGTATCTGGAAAAAAGTTTCCCCCACTTGCATCCAGCACACAGTGAAAACGTAAATGTCTCACTCTTATATGCCATCAGTGCATGTGGACCTATGAACATTTTTAGAATAAAACAGAATAATAATGATTTTGACATTTTGAGATCGGAACATTGTTGACAGATAGTTGGAGGGCGTTGACTGCTTAATTGGATGAAGTTAATTATTCAAACACTGTGTAATATAGCCTCGGGTTGTTTTCCCCTTCTGGTAGTGAGAGTAATTACACAAACACTGTTAAAATGCTGCTTATGCATGACTTTGTCATCTTTTTGAGACTGTAGTCCTTCTTCTGAATGCAGTTTATTTTTTAGCAGGGTCCTTTTTTTTTACTCTTATGTGCTCGAGCCTTCTCTGTTTCCATCGCTGTGGTTATCCCCCTATTTAGTTCTTGCAAAGCAATCATTGTTGGTTTACACAAAATGCATTGTTACGGAAAGCTGATTTAAATTTCTAAAATACTGCAAAATACAGAGAGAATTAACTGGCGGTGATGGGCTTAATCAGCATTGTATAAACATGTTTGATAAGAGCTTAAATGTAACGGGCCTTCATTTATATCTACATTTCCCGTATTCAAGCTTTAAGGGTCACTAAGGTTAAGACTTTTGACCTCTTGGTGCCAAATCTGTTTCTGAAACATCACCTTGTCTCTTTTAGCCCTTTTCTAGGCACTCTTATATTTCTGTCTGACACTTTTCCATCTTTGAAACTGGCACACACAGTGTGTCAGACTATTTTAATGGTCATGGAAATTTGTGTTAATCATGGAATGACTGGATATAGAAAAGGACTTTTGTGTAAGCAAGAAGCCGGAGTTACGGTTCATTTCTTTTAGGCTGTCCTCATTCAACTCTCAAGGAGCACTTATCCACAGCTTGGCCCAGGTTAAATTTTGGGGCTTTTATAGCTGCACCATTCACATGTTACAGCAAACCAACTCTTCTAAACCCACTGTCTGCCCCTTGTTTAGAACCAGACAGCAAACAGATAAAGTTATAAAGTAGCTTGTGGGCATAGGGAAGTGTTCAGCAACACAAAGAGCCAGATACTTCCCTCAACAAATGATTTAGATCAAACACAATGAGAGGAACCAGTGTTGGAGAGTGAATATTTAGCTGACATTTCCCAGGCTGCCAGAAACTTAAATGTATGATTACAGCTCTCTATAACTGCTTCATATGCAAATATGCAACTGCTTACTAAGATGCTCAGCACAACAACTTAATATGGCAACAACATTCAACCAACAAATTATGATATTATGATAATTTGATAAAGTATATTAAAAATATAAACCTAAATTCCAGTGGATCATCCCAGGTGAGCTCCACAGAGGAATTTGCCCAAACAACAATAAATTCCCTCTCTGCAAACAGCCATTTCACAGCCTGCACACAGCTGATTAGACAGAAACACTGAAGCAAAAAGAGAGCCTGCACACTTTCTGCACACAGTGTAGTGAACACAAAAAAACCACTAAGTTGCTAGGCAGCATGGTGGTTGTTGACGTTCTCCTCTGTTGAACGTCATTCTGAAAATCTTGGCTCTGTAAAGATCTCCACAATCTGCCCTAGATTCATCTTCTTTGTTTGTTCAGTCTCAGTGCAAAATGTAACAAGCTCATTCAGTCTCTCTGTCTTATTGCACTCCTCACTCAAAGTTTTCACACGCTGAGCCGAATGAACGATCTGCAGTCACAGCAGGGATTAGTCGCAACATCAGAAAAGTAGTCTACACCTCAGTGAAGTTTATAAAGGAGCATAGACGTTTGGGCTGCAAAGTCCACTGGGAAAATTTTCCGCATTTAACCAGACCCATCTGTTGGTCACGCAATATTGTCGGTGGGCTTGATTTGGGTCACTTAGCATGCACGCCAAGTGATGCATTAAATCTATGATTAATTTAGGTGGATGCAACTTTTTTTTAACAGACACACTACTAATCTTATAGTCCCATAAGGACGCCGTCTTTAATTCAATTCAAGAATTCAGTATTTGTTCTACTCTATTGGTGTGGTAGCTCCAGATTGCATCCCTGTCATTCAGAATATTCAATGTACAAGTGAGTACCCCTGACTGTTGGTCTGATGTGCATAATTCCAATGTTCCATGTTAAGTAGCTGTAGATGAAGGAGAAGGTCAAGGTTCATGCATCTTCAAAGGGGATCAGAAATAGTTAAGTCCATTTTGGAAAGGTCCGTCTGTTACTGTCTTTCTCATGCACACACATAAACAAGCAGTTTTATCCTTGCATGCAGAAAGCCAAAATACAACAAACACACTGGTAAACACTCAGCTTTAAATAGTTTTATACTAAATCAAAGTAGACATTACTGAGGAAAAACGGGTAACCAAAGTTTATAGGAAAAGAGAGGAAAAATGGAAAGGAGGGGTCAGGAGGACAGGAAAGAAGGGAATCAAATAAAGAGGAAAGAGAGTACAAAGCCTGCTTTGAGGCAAAATGTCCTGGTTTGACTTCTTTTCAGCCCAAGTACACATCACAAGGGCTTCTCTATTCCAGGGCACCATATTACTTTACACCGTATGGCAGGTTAGCTCATAGCAAGGTGTGGCACTGTGGTGCATGGATACATGGAAAAATTGTGTTCTTGCAGTAAGCCTTTAGTGTTTATTTCAGTGTTTATCCACTATTGCTACTGTAGGCAGCCACCTGTTTGTGGATTTGTACTCTTGGTGCTGTGACAGTTTGAGAACTAAAACACTCAAATAACAACTTCGGAAGATGGCAGTTAACGTTCATCAGACTAAGTGCTAGGAGAGACGCACTTTATTGTGATAATGAATATGATGGTAATGCAAGAACACAGGCAGCTATCTCATAGTGTTTATAGGGATAAGACAAAATTTTTGTCAATACTAATATCCATACTCTTCCCTTATTGCCTTATCTCAACCCTAATATAACTGGATTAAAATGTGTAACTAACTACATAATTTAAAACATCATTGAAGTGGCCTTGTTGAATTAATAAGCACATTATTAATAGTAGATAATTGGCCACAAGGAAAAGGTTAACTTAAAATAGGGTAAAATAAAATGTAAACAAACAAATGATGATCAAATAATGATCACATACAAGGGTTTGCGTTGCAGACCACGCCAATGATCACAGTCTAAAGTCTTCAAAATAAATGAAATGTATTTTTTTTATAACTGGCAAATGTTTTTTTAAGCATCTCATTTATTAAACTGTTTATTGCCCGACTGGAAAATAGTGTGCAGTTTTACAGTTTGCAAGATCCAAAAAACACACACAGGGACATTCAAAGTATTCATATGATATGTAGTTATTATAGTAGGGCTTCAGATTTGCCAGAAATTGAAAACACTAGCAGGTAGACTTCTATTGGAGTTTAATGTCAGTTTGCCATGTTGCTGTACATACAAACAGCAAAGCTGCTATATTTATGAGTTTAAGTAAATTCCCCACTCTGTTGTTTGGTAAAGAGAGATTGGATTCCATACCTAGTGTAGTTGTACTTTTGCTGTAGGTTTCATTGTTAATGGCCAGGCAAACCTAAAGCCAGTAATGTTTGAGTTAAGTGTTTTCAAAGCTGTTTTGTCATTGCTTAGGCTTAAATGAATGTGCTTGTATTCACATGAGCACGTAGCACTCACATTTGTGCAGTTAGGGTAACTGAAGATTGGCCAGCGAAATGCAATTATGTATGCAATTACAAAATGAGTCATTACAGCAGTTCTTATCACTTTCTCACTATCTTTGCAGGTCCCTGAGATTATCAGCACATTGAGGCAGGCTGGCAAAAGCTCAGCACGCAGCAATGACATCACCGCTGTTTCCACCAAGACTTCCACAGGTCCTGGAAGCAGTGACTCCTCTCAAACATGTATTTCCTCCCACTCCACTATGTTGAGCTCAACGGCACCCGTTGCTGCTGTGTCACCAACGACCTTCGCAAAAAAATTCGAGGTACTGTTTTGCGGCCGTGTGAGTGTTGCTCACAAAAAAGCCCCACCTGCCCTAATTGACGAGTGCATCGAGAAGTTTAGCCAGCTCCATGGCTCAGGGACTACTGATAAAGGAGGAAATAGCGGGGGATTGGTAGGCGGCCTGAAGAGGGCATTAACCTTCCAATCCAATGGACTGGGAAGTGGTGCTGTTGGTAATGGTGCTGTAGGGAGCCCCACCACTGGAAAGCGCCCTGTTCTGTTCAAGCGAGACCCCAGCTTTCCTTGCCTGCAGGCCCTGGATGAGAACGGTCTTTCACCAGAGATTTCTAACACCAACACTACTGATCCACTCGCCGGATCTGCTGAGGTACAACCAACCAGCCTGCAGGAGAACAGGACCATGCTGTTTACGGTAATTTTTTACAAGGTGGCACACACAAAACTGACAATATACCCTGATTAGTTGGCTGATATTTCAGTGTCTGTATTTATTTACCACTAATGCCATATGCAGATTTTAAAGTTATACTGTACTAAAAGTGGAATCATAGAGCTGGGTGATAACTTGAGACATCAGTAATTTTATGAGTTGCTCAGTGGGATTTTAATTAATGTATTAATTACAATTATTGTTATTCACTGTGCATAGACCATGCAAATACCAGATGAAACACTCACTGACCAAATCAACCTCTCACTGAACTCAGAACTGAAGTCTCCCATAGAAAACTTTGTTCTTCAGAAAACTTTATTCTCCAATCGTTCTCCTTTTGTCCTCATCTCTGCGCATTGTGTGTGAAATAGAGTTCAGAACTTTTGTTTTGACATTTTCAACTTGCATTGGACAAGTCTTTGCATTGACTTGCACCATTCTGGATGTATTTTTCTCTAGTTATGTCTTATTTTTACTTTACTGACTTTATATGCAATTGTATTGCCTCTAACGTTCACCTCACTTTTTTTCTGCACACATAGTAAAATTTCAGAAAGAATATCTCTGCCAGTGGGACAGCAGTCTTACATATGCATGACATTTCAGGATCATCTTGGTCTAAATTTAACTGTGTAAATGACAGCATTATTCTTGTTGAAATATTTATATCTTGCAGGGGATAGTGAAAATAACTTAGCATTTCTGGCATTCTAACCACACTAAAAATGCCATATTTAAGTTCAAATCATGCCTACATCATCTTTACGCCATTCATTTATCACCTACTGTATTAGCATTGCTCAAGGATGAACCATTGAACCACCAGGATGAAATTCCTTCAATCTACAACAATATTATAAAGTGCATGTATTTCAGATGAACAAACATCAGTGTATGTTCCTGTACCTCACACTCAGCGGTTCTGTTAGGCTTCTCTGTTGAGAATATGAAGGAAATGTGTAGAGGAGTAAAGTGCAGTTTTGGATTCCCTGAATAACAACTCCTGATACACAGTTGCTCGTGAAGGACAAAGAGGGAGAGAATAAAAAAACAGACAAAAATCTAACTCAGCAAGAGCAAAATGCTGACTGCTGCCTAAAATGAGCCTAGTCACGCTCTTCTAATTGACCTCTACTTGACCTCAGCGCCCTCCTGCCAACAGGAATTTTCCTGTTTGTACTCCAGACAGGAAATAGTCATCAATAGCATAGGATTCACCAGGGTCTGTTACTGCACCCCTCAGCAGATACAGACATATTAGTGACACTAATAATACATTCTGCTGCCAGAGTGACCTCATCCTGGTGACATCATCACCTTTTTTGCCTCAGTTTTCAAGACAGAAATACCTCTTTTCCTTTGGAAAGATTTTAATTATGTGATTAATATTTGATACAGAAGGAGAATAAAGGAGAACTTGTAAAGGAGAACAGCTGTGCTCACAGAGCTTGAAGACTTAGATGTAATACTGTACCTCTGATTAATGGAGATGAGCTCGCTTGCTTATAATGAACCCCAGATTCCCTTCTTTTGGTTTTGGAGTTATTCTGACTCATGTCCTAATGATGGTGTGAATTGGGATATCCCCTGAAGCGGAACTGTCCTAAAATTAATTGGTGCTTCATGAGAAAAGAAGAAATGAAACCGTCTCAGCTGACGAATTTGAAAAAAGAACTGAAAAGATTATTTTTGGGCTTTCCTTTAAATCTTGTAATTATCAATCAAGCCTCATATAGAGTATTATTGTATCTGCATAGGAGACAAATTGTCATAGAACCTATTGTATGTAGCTTGGTTTTTGAGATTTTTTGTGAGATTGATAACTAATTATTAAATAATGATCAACATTAATGAAGTTATTGCAATAATTGATTAGTACACTTGAGTAAGGTTTTTTTTTTTTGGACAACAAAACCAAAATTCTCTGATTCCAGCTTATATTTTCATATTTTATGGACCAAACAACTACTTGATTAAAAATAACCATTAAGTCCTAGTTGCAGTCACAGCCACACCACAACTGTCACCACACAAACAGAATCACATACCACTGAGTGAAAGGCTGTGAACACACACAACCACATAAACATGGCCACATACAGCCTAACTGTATTTTCTTTGTGTTTCAGGTGGGCAGGTCTCAGATCTTCTTGGTTAGTCCTGACACTAAGAAAGTTGCCATAGAGAAGAGTTTCAGAGAAATATCCTTCTGCTCACAGGTCTGAAGCACTGGATATCAATACATGAGTGTCTGTATAAAATGTGGCTGCAATTTTAAGACCTGTTGTTCATCTCTTCCCAGGGTATTCGTCATGTGGATCACTTTGGCTTCATTTGCAGGGAGACTGTGGAGGGAGGAAGCTGTCACTTTGTGTGCTATGTCTTCCAGTGTACGGATGAATCACTGGTGAGATTGTTTTCATATGGATTCTTGCTTTTTTGCTGCCTCACACAGTTAATTTACTAGTCCCTATATAATGAACACAAGAGAGCTTACTCAGTAGAGAGCATATTTTGTACAGTTGCTTGTCATTTTGCATCATTACTATCAGCTTTTGAGTTGCACAAAATAATTTTCACATCTATGAAATGTTTGTTAGCTGTATATGATGGGGAACAATTAAGAACACAGCCTTGATCAATTTCATTCATGAAATGTTGCAGCATTTACATTACATTTATGTATACAGATACAACCTTTGTGGATTGTAAATGTGAGTACAATGCACAGTTGAGTACAATGTGTATTTCCAGTAATTCATTTCCTTATACTTCCATATCAGTGCTTCCCACTCCATGTTCATATTTGTTTAGCTTACTCAGTTTTATAAGGAGCTGTTTTTTATCAGTGAGGATTAAATGCAGCTCCAACTCATAGGATTTATGACGCAGTGCATCTGTGCTCCACTGAGTCATGCTGGCCAAATGAACTCCGTTTGATAAAAACCTTGCTCACCTACTGTTCTGCTTAATAGCTAAATGTGCAGTGTGATTAGCTTATACAATGCTTCCTGATAAAATGAGGCCAATTAAACATAATTCTAAGTCTTCCAAGGGAAATTTTTTTTATATTATTCTAGTTGTTGCGTATTGTCTATTGTTTTTTCTATTTCTACTTTGTGGCATGCAAGATTTTTTGCCCTGTTTTAATGTCTTCAAAGATTTTCTTTCTACATGCTTTAAACTTTCGTGGAATTGTTAGAAAACAGAATTCTGTGTGTAGCAACAAACTGCTTCCTAAGTTGCTTATTATTATTATTATTATTATTATTATTATTATTATTATTATTATTATTATATTGACTTAATATTACAATGTTATTAATACTATCATAGTGTATAACAATATTGCTGCCATTTGAAGTGAAATGCAGCCTTGAAAAAAGATAATGTAATAAGTGTTAGTGGAATCACATTGGTCGTCCCTCTGAACACCAACCAATTTCTGGGCTTCTGTCACATTTTTTCTTACAGTGGGCTATTTTTTTCTGGCTATATAAAGTCCTGTACCTCTATGTAAACAGCAAAACCATGGCTAGAAGTAGAGAGAATTTAAAAATGTCATTTTTCCATTTAACGCAGCTTTATAACCATATGTCTTAAAAAAAAATCTAAGTTGTATTTATTTTACAAAAATGGAAAGAAAAAACAAACTCCGAATCATTATTGACAATATTCATCCGCGTGCTCCCAGGTGTCACCAGTACTGGAAACAATAATGTGGCTCTACATGCTATTGATATTTTGTTTACTATTTACATTTTTAATTCAATTTCACACTTGTCTCCTCTCTGCTCTGTAAACACAGTGTGTCAGTCAGCCAAACAGCAGGTAGCAGAATTTTTAGTTTTTTACAGAATCTTTTTAGTGCAAACAGTTTATATATAAGAAAGTGTTTTACTTTGCTGTTTTAGGTAGACGAGATTATGCTGACTCTGAAGCAAGCGTTCTCTGTGGCAGCCCTGCAGCAGAATGCAAAGACCCAGAGCCAGCAGTGTGACAGCTGCCCCATGCAGCAGCTCCACAGACTGTGTGAAAGGATAGAAGGTAGGAAACTGTCCTTGAACTTCTTCATTATACAAAATAGTAGAACTGTCAAACACAAATACTTGTTAAGATTTACACTGTGAGCATCGTTGGATCGGTTACATTTATACATTGTGCAGCTCTAGGCACCTATAGGAGACCACATTTTTTGTTCTTTCTGTTAAGTCAGTTTACATTTAACACTTTAAATCCAGTGAAGAAGTTAACAATTTTTAACCAGTGTCAATATTTAATGCATGTATCAAATATGTTCTGTAAATTTACAGGCTCACACTATATATATCATAATGACCAGGCATAAGCATCTGCTTTTGTAACTAAAGCTCAGGTTAAATTTTGTCTTATTTAATGATAACAAATCATTTATACTTTATAGATAACATCTTTCTAAATGTATAATTGCATAGCAGATTTTATGATGACAAATCAGGTGCCCAAGAAACCAACGTACTAGAATCCTATAAGCAGCTACCATATGGCAAACAATTCTGAAGTAAGACGTGGCTTTTCTGTGTGTGTTTTTATTCTTCATTTGTATTATTTTCAGGTCTACACCCATCAAAGACCAAACTGGAGCTTCAGAGATACTTGGCTACTTTGGACAATCAGGAGCAAGCTTCCATCTTTGAAAACACTATGGTAATAAGTCTGTTCTGACTGTGGACCTGAAGGACAAGATGTGAATTCCTGAGTTCCCCTAAAGGGGGACGACACCTAGAAAACTATCCAGTCAGTCAACAATGTCATCTAAGTCTGTCATGACTGAATCACTGTGGAATCACAAGTTTTTCATGTGGGAGTTACAGTGACGCACTCAGTCTTCTTTACACATGATATTTATAAATATTTCTGTCACCTCATTTATCCGTACTGTAAGTTTGACTCTTTTTCACTCTTCAGCTTCCTTAATGTTCTGTCTCTTTTCCCTAAAACACTGGTGAAAATGTTCCGTTAAGCACTTCTATTTAACCATTGGCAACTGATATATTTAGTCAGGATTTACTGATGACATTTCTGGTATATAAATAACAGGCGTGTTAAAAGAGTCTGAAGAAGCAGAATGTGGTTGTATATCTCCCTACGACCCTGCTGACATCTGCTGGTAGTTTAATTAAACTGCAACACCTCAAAAGTGCCGAATGCATCCATGTGAGTGTACTGTAGGAGTTTACGTTTCAGGTAGCTGATTTTAGCTTAGCGTCCTGTACATAGCAGCATATTGTATCAATATACTGTTATAATGTAACTATTATCAGGTCAAAAAGCTTTATTTATAATGCCATTTGAAATGTTTCAAAGTTGTAACCTTGCTATTTTAAATGCTATGAAATAACACGTTGTGAATTGGCTCGGTATAAATTAAATTGAATTGAAATATTTTCAGTATACATGAACAGATATTTGTCATAGTTGACCAACTATTAAATTATATGTTGCATTTTGTGTGTCCAGCGGGCTCGTCCTAAGAGCGATCAGGAAGAGAATGAGTTGGTGATGGCCTCTTTGAGGAATCTCTATGAGGAGAGACAGAAGAGTCATCAGCACACACTGCCTGGAGACAGCAAACCGGTACTTTCACCTCCTAAACACACATATGCACCACTCTACCAGCACTCTTTTTTATTATTATTATTATTATTATTCTCTACAGATAAGTTCTATGTTTTTCCATAGTGTCAACTGTTCTTCAAACAGTTCTATAATAAGATAGTACACCAAAGAAAGACAACTGGGGAAAAAAATCCCCCTCACTTATACAGAAATAGCTGTCACACTGTCTTTGAGGACCTCCTTCCCTTTCACTGACCGTTGGTTTCTATCTCTTCATTTATTTTTTTTATCCATGTGTATGTAGGTGTCTGAGGATGCAGCTCCAGCACCCGTGGAGGCGCAGCAGCAGAGCAGCAGTCGGCAGCGACTGGAGCAGTTCAAGAGCCGAGCCAAACGCTCTCTCACTGAGTCCCTGGAGGGCATATGGAAGGTAACAATACTTTTTCTGTCTTGGTTTGTATGGAGTTATGCACAAGTATGCACTTGTCTATGGTTCAATGCAAAAGATGGCAAATTATAGCCAAACATGATGTATGATGTAAAAAGAAGTAAATACAATCCTGATGCAAACAGACATTAAAAATGAGCCTTCCCTCAAATTTGTGGACATCATGAATTAAAGTTATATTTATATGTATATATATGTGAAAACAGTTACTGTGCATTGTAAAAAGAAAAGAAAAATATTGGCCTAATTAATGACAAATATCCCGAGTAGTAATAGTTGGGAGGGGGTGGCGGGTGACTATTCGTTCCGCCGGGGTCGGGGGGGAAGATTCCGATTCCAGCACAGCGAACGAATAGTCAGCTATTCAGCTATTTGTGTCCAGCCCTATTATTAATCCTTACATTTAGTGCATAGAAATGGAGAAATTGCTCAGTAAAGTAGTGTCTTGGTTTGTGAGTTTAGGTTACATGTAATTGCCTAACCTTGACGTGTGTGTTCTTGACAGGGAAGCAGCAAGGCCAGAACTCAGAGGGACAACAGTGAAGGAAGTGATAGTGGCTCGTCTGTTTGTACTGTCAACAGCAGCCAGGACCAGCCCTGCATAGATGACCCTTTGTCTGCCTCTTCTCATGTACGACCCACCAGCCCACTCAGGTAAGTACACCTAAACACACATGCCCACCCACTGACTCATATCTAGGGTCAGAGCAGTCAGTGTTTTAAAGGTCAGAGCAGTTATACTTGTTTTACCTCGATTTTAGGATTTCTTCTAGTCACAGGCAAGGTTGGATTCAGCCTGATTAACTAATTAGTTAATCAATTAGGGTGTTGTGGAATGTAGGCCTATCATCTGCAGGGTTTGGTGTAAGGGTCTGGTGCTGTGAAAACCAGCTGGCAGGCAAATGTTATTCCTTCAGCATTTTGATACCTGTTCACTTTTTAGTGGTGCATTGGAGTTTATGCTTAAAATTATGTCCAACTTTCTTAGATTTTTTTGTAAGCCTACCTACTGCATATTGTAAACATGTTTTTTTTTGTGTAAAACTGCAATGGACTGTTATTCAATACAAAATATCGTTTTCATGCCATGTATTTCTCCTCACTGTCTCTCCTTGTTATACCTTCAGATGCCACAACTCAACAGGCGACCTCAAGCACCTTGACACCTCTCTTTCCCTGTCACCATCCTCCTCCTCTTTACCCCGTGATTCTCAGCCACAGGGCTTCCGCCGGCGGGCCAGCACCTTCAGCCACCCCCCCACCCCCTCCTCAGTACTCGAGTACTCTCCGGTGCAGATATTAATTCACAAGCCACAGGAGCCTTCTGCAGCTAACAAGCCCAAGCTCGTACGACACTACTCCGTCAGCACAGACTCCCCACACCAGAGCAAGTGAGGAAAGTGTGTGTGTGTGTGTGTGTGTGTGTGTGCGCGCGCGTTTGTGTGTGAATTTGTACAGACAGACAAGTTCTTCACAGTTTGTCACATATTAATGTCATACAGACACAGAGAGTGTGGCTGTCAGGGCCTCTGTGGTACAGAAAAAAATGTCTCATGTGTAAAGGAACCCCTCAGCTCACTGTTCCGTGACATTAGAGAGGAATAGTTGCTGTCGTTTTTTTAATAGCCAATAGACTTAACAGTAGTCATTTTCACCCCTTGCTGTGTGACAACTAGTATTGTCTCATTGTGTCTACAACTAAGGATTCACCCAGATTTACATCACAGGGATTCAGTAATGAAGCCATCTAGTATGCATTGGTCTGTTTAGTCCAGGGGTTGGCAAAGAGCCATTTGGACCAGTTTCCCACGCAAAAGAGAACACCAGGAGCCACAAAACCCCTTTGACATCTAAAGTGAAGATCGCACTGCATATATCGTTTTTACCTTTATGCTATGTATAAAAAAACTATAGTGTGTTGCATTTATGAAATCAATAAACTGCTACAGACAAAACGAAATTTTACAAGTAAAAATGACGTCTGGTTGTCCTGCTGACTGCAGCTGGGACTGCTGACCGCCTGTGAGTGCTTTGGGATGGGGAGGAGCTCACAGCAGCAACCGCTGCTCGCTGAGGACAGTAACTGCAGAACAATACATGTTGTCACGTCAGAGTCTCCAAAACACCATAAAAGTCTCCAGTAACACCAGAAAGAGTCGCTAGATTTGTTGCAAGTCGCTTTTGTGAAAAAAAATGTTGCCAAGAGGATTTGGAAAGTTGCCAGATTTAGCGAGAAAGTCACCAAGTTGGCAACACTGTGCGTGCTGGTGGGTGTTTTGAGCGACAAAAAAAATTAAACATGTTTTGTTTTAATGTTACAAGTTCACAAAATCTTCAAATTTAGAAATACATTTTAAAAACTGATGAGCTGAAATAAAATACATTTAAATTACAATACTCATTTATTTTGCAAAGCCGCAAGGAGCCGCAGCAGAGGTATGAAAGAGCTGCATGCAGCTCCGGAGCCGCGGGTTGCCGACACCTGGTTTAGTCTGATTCATTTAAAAGAAAGACAAAAAGCAATGAAACTGATTTGGAATTGGCAGTATGTATTGTAGTTATTTTTTATGCGTTTCTGTGTAATGCTGTTGTAATGTATCTCATAGTGCGCTTGCATACCTGAGTGTATGACAACCAGGAATTGTGATAGCAGTCTGCTGTGCTGTCAAACACGTTTAGTGGAGTGTGCCAGATATAAGTTTTCTGTATTACAGATGTATCAGTGTCAAAAAGGAAACATCCATCCATCCATTATCTACACACCGCTTAATCCTCACTAGGGTCGCGGGGGGGCTGGAGTCTATCCCAGCTGACTTCGGGCTAAAGCAGGGGACACCCTGGACAGGTCGCCCGTCTGTCACAGGGCTACACTTAAAGACAGACAGAGTTGTCAGAAAAGGGATGTTTCATACTGTCCTTGTGCATCAGCTTTAGCTCCTCTTCCTCCATCCTGCTGCAAGCTCTTCCTCTCTTTTCTGTTCCTAAAATCTGCATAATATTCTTGTTGTCATGAAGGAAAACTCATTTAATTAGCTGAGATAAAGTGCAGGTAGACCGATCTAATAAGTTTGAATACATCATTCATTTTGCTCACATACAACAGTAAAATAGATTAAAGCTAAGATAATATTCTTTAATTTCATACAGATATCGTCTTTAAAATCAGATGGTACAGCTGAGAAGATAATACGTAACCACAACTATGATACCTAACCACGTACACTGCATTTCTGCTGTTTCTCTTCACCCTTTATCTTTGTTTCCATACATCACTCAGTGTCTGTGGCAATCTTTTCTTTTCTCATTCTCACTGTATTTGCACTCAGAAATGTATCAACCGACTCAAGCCTTCCTCCTGTTCCTCCCTGCCCTTCCTCACACTCTCCTGTCCTCCTCCATCCTCCTTCCTCACCTTCTACTGGAGCCCGGCTCAATAGAAGAAGGTGAGAATTTAGTTCAACTCATGCAATATCTATTTTCTCTGTCTTAAGTGCTTTTATATAAACTTCTCATATCTTCTTTTGATCTCATTTTCCATGTTATTATGTCAAGTACCCATTCAGACAGAGAAGCACTTCACATGTCACTCATTGGTTGCTAGTTTGAAAGGTGATTCACGCTCTTCAAAGATGGAGCTATTTTCAACTTTTTCCACCTCAGCCAGCAAGGCATTCACATCTTTTAAACAGCATCAGTGAAATTCAAAACATTTCTTCCAAGCAACATGTCTCTGTGTGAATGGGGCCCATGTTTCTTTGTTCATCTGTTTTTGCCTCCTTTTATCACCTCCATATCAGTCCTCTGGGTGGTCTACGTGCTCGTCTCCACTCCTCCTCCTCTGTCCCTAATTTTCTGAAATTTCAATTTCTGGCCCCTGTCCAAGAGAATGAATATGCTGAACCAAAGAACAGGTATACACATATACACCAAGTGATCATGTCTTTGCTGCGTGTGCAGCATAGCAGTAGTCTGTCTTATTTTTTCATAGATTCTTGTCGCTATGTATATCAGTGTGTATGTAAACAGTATAGTCATGGCCTGCATATTGACCTTTAACTACATCTGTGCGTGTGTGTGTGTGTTCTCAGTGATGTAGCAGCTCTCTCTACACCAAATGCAGCATGCGAAGTGGGAGAAAGCCCTCTGCGCAGCCATCGCCACTCATGGAGGCAGCAGATCTTCCTACGGGTTGCTACTCCTCAGAAGGGCACAGACAGTAATGGTAAGAATACACAGACACAGAAACTCATCCTGTATAAATCAATATGTGGTTCACTTTTTGGAAACTCAGTGACCATTAAGTAGCAAGACAATGACATGAGCATCGTCTGCCAGCGTTTAATTACATTGTCAGTCATAGAGACAATTAGGGCCGCGCAGTATAGTTGAAATGCATTACAGCTAAATGTCTCATATCAGTCTACATTGATGTCTTACCTTGATACACAAAAGACATAAACAGTACAGAAAACAAGTACATCAAACTGAAATCAATAGGAACTTCAATGTGATGCAACAGCTAAACAAACTTCGTTGACTTCAAGAGGCCCAAGGAGCCTTGGAATACTTGCATGAAGAGCAATGAGGAGAACAACAGAGGTTTCAACAGGTTCTATTATCGAGGGAATGATAGGCTGCTTATGAGCCATGGAGGAAACATGCTTTGGTTGTGTCCATGCATCCAGAGTTTGCGTTTGTTATTTGCTTTCATATTTTGCATATAATGCATTTAAGCAAAGCCGTCATTCTATTGAGTGAGTTTGTAATTGGTCATGATGTGGTATCTATCGTCTCTATATATTGCTATCGTTATATCTCTCAGCCCTACAGACAACATAATTAGGCAGTCAAATTGATCCAATCTAAAATGGTGAAGAATCTCGTAACTTGTTAAATTTAGTTCAAAAAATATGGAGAAAATGAAACATTGATTCATGTTAAGGAACAATAAGGCTGATTTCTGCCTGCCAAGCTGAAAAAAAAACAAAAAACACACACACATTATATTGATAATTACTGATAACTTTTACTGGCACCCACACAGACACACTGCATTAAAGAGCATGAGTAAGACCTGTCACATTTGTTTCTTTATGTGTGCTATTGTGAAAAACGGCAGAGCTCTGCACATGCAGTCTACAGTGCAGTGACGAAGCTTTTCCGCTCTGTGTCACTCTTTCATTTAATGTGTGTTTACAAAAGAGGAATGAGTGAAAATAGATCACTTTATCAAAGCTCTTTGTCTCTCCAGTAAGAACTTGAATTTGTTCACATCACATCCCTCCGGGCAGTCTGTCTTTCTTCACAGTGTTTCAGGTGATCTTGTATACAGTAATAATCATGTCCGTTCTCGTATTTGTGGTTCATGTGTGTATGTCAGCGTGTGCAGATGCAGAATCATGCTTGTACTTGCATTTGTGCAGATCCCATGTTTTGATAATTATAAGTGTCGTGTGTATAACAGAATAAGTGTTGACAGTTGAGATAGCTGGGTTGGTCATACTGTAACACCTGTAAGTTCCCAGCAGAATGATCATCCACATACAAAGAAAGAGATGTATTTTCTAGATTTAACTTTACCATACCAGTGTTTGTATTTTACTAGAAAAAACAAAAAGAACAAGATGTACTTTTGCAAGATCTCACAAAAAGTACAGTGTTCAGCTCATTTGTGGTGAACTGCCCCTCACTTGGAAAGCAGACAAAAGCAGGCGGCAGCTGCAGGGGGCTGCAACTAAAAGTGCAATCAAGTGAGACAGTTTCCAGAGGCTTCAGTCTGTACAGGTGGTGACAGAAAGACTCACATCCTGTTAGATCTGATTTCCATTTAAAATATTATCAGACCCATATGTCAGTTTTTACACAGCCTCTAATTTCTTAATTTCTGACATAATTAAAAGGCTAAACGGGCAATTTGTGACCGCTGTTTATGGTTCAACCTCCACTTCACAGGAACTCTCATGTAAATCACCATCATATCAGTTAGAAATCAGTTGAGCCAACCTGTCCCTCTGAAACTAATAAATAAATCAGAACTCAGCCTGTGATATATTGTGTAGTACATTGTGTGGTTTGTTCTGTTCTGGATTGCACGTTGTGTGATTGATGCTGATGTTTGTTGTCAGACAGGCTGAATACATTCATATTACAGATCATAAACCATTTACAGTTTATCACAGTTTCAGTTTATTCTATATGAACATTGGACTGATTTAATTATTGCAGTATTAAGCAGAAGCATTAAGCATGAAAAGGATGAGAGGATTCTCATCTGTATAGATGTAAAGCTCAGACAGTCTAAATATCTGACATCTCTGTAATGAAAGCTATTGTCTTTTTTTTGTGTTCCCTCTGTATATGCTACTATTTTTAATGTATTGATGTGGTTTTATGTGTGGTCAGCTGATTTGTATATTGCAAAACATTACCTTTTTTCCCCCCCACCCATTGTTTTTTTCCCTAACTCCTCCATTTCTCTTCTGGAACTCTATAATATAATTTGTTGGAGCATGTGCCTTTTATTTGTAAGCATTTAATTCAACCTAAACATCTAATTATACAAAAAAGAGAAAAGCTTCCAAGCCTCGCTTTGAACAAACTGTGTTTTTGCTTGATATATGATGTCGATTACCAATTTTTAAGAAATAATCTGACTAATGTTTGTCAATTAATCCATTCATTGACTTATTGTTTCAGAGATTGTGATTGAGAAGGACCACTTTCACCATTAATTGTCAGTCATGTTAAATGTGGAAGCCTTTAAAGGAGGTTGTTTTAATGAAGACTGTACAAATTACTGATGTAGTACTGATTGTGTAGACATTTTCTGAAACCTTGTAGACGCTTTATTTAAAATTTATAAAATTGTGTGCCAAGAGTTACGCAGCATCTGTTTCTCGCTTTGAGTCAATAACATTAGCAGGAGTGAACAAAATAAAAGGAGCAATATATTGTAGTTGAACAGGCCTGCAATAAGAGCAACTTTTATAAGTCCTCTAAGGTCAATACTACTTTCTTGGGGACTGTGTCAGAGTATTGATTACTTGTCATTACAGATATAAACCATGAAGAGTCTTTGCAGTGTCAGCAAGAGCAGACCACTTTTCTGCTGTTTCCTTTTTTAAGATGCCCTGTGTTGTAATGATTTTTGAGTATTTTTGCTTATTGTCACCTAAATATTTTGGAAATGTTGCCAGTGATGCAGCACTTTCAGGCCTTTCTGTGTTTCTGTAAATTGCCTAAAGTCTAAAAATCGTCACTTTGTTTGACACAGCATGAAATGTGCTGCTGTGTGGAAGATCAACAGAAATATAGCATAATACATATATAAAATATAGGCAATGCTGCCTGGAATTCACACATTTTCATGTGTCATTTTCAGTACTGTTGCTTGAGTCGACAAGTGAAGATACATTTGTGTGGACAAGTCTGGTCCAAATAAAAAGTCTTCCCCACAAAAAATATACTTTTTGAAAGTGTTACTTGGCATTGATCCTGAAACTTAACAATGGCACATAATGTCAAGTAGTGGTGGATCCACCTGCGGTAATGTAAGCTAAAATCCAAAAATGGGATTGGCTGTTTTGGTAAATCCCCATCATGTCAGTGTCATTTGGACTTTCAAGCTGTCTGGAATTGGTCATTTGTATTTACCCTTCTTGTGTATCTGCCATTGCAGAGGTGATTTGGTCCAGAAGATTGAGTGAAATAACAAAATAAGACAAACTATTAGCGTACAACATAGGCCAACCACATTTCTAAATGCTGAGAGAGACTTAGAATAACAGGTCATTTGTCATATGAGCTGCTGTGTGCAGAAAGCCTGATGTTTGCCACAGTGTTCTTTTTTGATACTACCACTGGGGGATGCCAAAGTTTCTCATTTCCGAATCCTACACGTATCGACATTCCTAGTGCATTACAGCAACACAGATTTACATATAGTTAAATTAGTATTTCCCTGAAACAGTCTTGGCAGCATTTTAACTGTCACAAAGGTGCAGGAGCAATTAGCATCATAAAGTGTTCCGATTATTTTGCTAACTCCTGCACACACCCCTGTGGATTCTGCTCAGGGGTGGATATTGCATCTCATAAATGCATTGTGGAATGCAGGACTGTGTGTGACCCTTATATCCACTTTCCCACTGAATGTGTTGCTCATGAGGGATTAGTGAGGTTTAGGCCTGTCTTTGTGCTTTAAGTTCCCCTTTCAAATGAAACATGTAATAAATCTGTCTTCAGCATCGATGAAATTTGCACCCAAAGTTTGGTTTGATAGACAAGTGTGGGAAAAGCTGTGCTCTTAGCTGAATGCAGCGCTGAGGTGGGTTGAGTTGGGTGATTGTGTCCGTGTGCGTCCGTGTGCGTGCGTGTGCATGTGTGTGCACGTGCGTTCGCGTTCTTCCATGCATGATGTCGTGTGTGTGTGTGTGTGTGTGTGTGTGTGTGTGTGTGTGTGTGTGTGTGTGTGTGTGTGTGTGTGTGTGTGTGTGTGTGTGTGTGCGCGCGGTTCAGGGGGTGGTGGTGTCTCAAGGTCATGTTGACAGTCCACACACAGACAGCGCCAGAGAAAAGCGTCAGCCTTGTTGACCCACTTTGCTTTTTGTGAGTGTGTGTGTTTGTGGTGTGACCTGGTTCTTTCCAAGTTGTTTGCTCAGGGAGTGGATCGTGCCACTTTGTGCAAGAGTGTGTGTGTGTATGATAGTTTTTGTGTTATGATTAGGCAAATATGGTGCTGTAGCTGTTAAGGTTAAGTCAGGATAAGAGGCTGGGGAATTAATATTGTCAATGGAGAGTCCTCTCAAGGGTCACAGGATTTTGTGTGCATTTGTTTTGTACGTGTGTTTGCAATTTCACACCAGAAAGTTAAGTCCTCACCAGCGTTCTGTTGAAACAGTGTAGCCGTCTCTGTTTGTCTACCAAATACACAACTCTCTTAACAGAGTTCAGTGTGTGTGTGTGCGCGTGTGTGCGTGCGTGCGTGCGTGCGTGCGTGTCACCCCAGTCTGCCTTGTCTTCACTTCGCTTATAACTGACGAGCCATAAGTTTGTACAGTGACTCTGCTGGTTTCAGCATGTCTTGGAAACTCTCTGACACATACACAAAGGCACACAGTCCATAAATGTTCACCTCATCTGGCACAAAGAACACTATTGTCACTGTATATACGTGTGTAGTGAAGTACATTATGTCAGTTTGTTTTTGAAGTGTTGAAAAGATGACTTTATCTGACATATTTTTAATTTTCCTCAGAAGACTCTTTAGACAGATAAGCATCAAATTTACATACCTAAGCAGAGCTAAGGTATGTTTGTGCGTTTGTGTACGCAGTATCAAACTCAGTCGTGATGTTCCTGCGAACTGAAAGCGAAGCAAGTGCTATCTGGATAGTTGGTATGTCCTTCCTTTAAACAACACAGGGTATTTTGAGGTTTGGGATCCACCCTGTACTTTGGGGTGGAGTCACACAAACACTTTTTTTTTTTACTGCGTTGCACCCAACTGTGTCAAATATATCTATGTTTAGCATTTTCTTTTTATTTTGCATGACTGTGAGATTGACAGGGAGAGAAAGGAGTCCAGGCAGCTGCTTTTCAGTTCATACCTACAAACAAGTGTTGATCAAACCCAAATGGAAGACTCAAAGAATGTCATGTAGGGTTCTTTAGAATTAATTTTAATTCTCACAACACTCTCTCCTTCCTTTTTCACCTTGGCAATAGTGAAAGAATTAGAACACATACCTCTTAAAAAACCAAAACAACTCAGAGCTTGAATCTAGATAGAAGTCCTCTTTGATACTGAGACATAGATTAATCTGTTAGTCAACAGAAAATAATAGAAAATTATAAATATGCTGCAGATGGATGGTATAATTATTGAATAATTCTTAAACAACATACTGAGTTATATAGAAGTTTTTTTTTTTTTTTACTGTTCAATAGTCAGTCAAAAAAAGCTGATTATTGTCACTGATTAAATGAAATTATTAAATAATTTGTTTTACTGTTTGCATTTTTGTGTTTTATATCAGATACATCTTATATTTAGCGTTCTAGTCTAATGTCGCAATCTGCCTTTCAGAGCGAGTGGATCCCTGTCTAGAGGGGGGTCGGATGTGTGTTGGCCAGGCTGTGGGTGGAGGAGGTGGGGACTCATCCATGAGAGCGGTGCCTGAGGAAAGGACGAAGAGGAGCAAAGAGGAGCTGAGGGAACTGTGGAGAAAGGCCATCCTGCAGCAGATCCTGCTGCAAAGAATGGAGAGGGAGAACCAGAAGCTACAAGGTGAACTGGTTTTGTGCACATATCCTCAATAATACATTAAACTGTGAAGTAGAAATAAGCTTCACTACAATGAGCAATATAATTTGATATTCAAAACTGCATTAACACAAATACTACAGTGTGCAGCGCTACAGTGATCCATACATGCAACGGACAATGTGTCAGTTCAAATTGAATTAAAATATGTTCTGCTTTCTGAAAATATCAACCAAAGCTAAATGCCTAAAATTAGATGCACACCGAACAGTTTCACTTGAAAGAAGTACATACTATTGCATTGTGTGTTCCTTACTATCACAGACATTACTGAACCACAACACGTTTTACTGCAGCCAGATTTTGTAAAGTTAAATTCGTTGTCTGTCAGCATGATAACAAGCAGCCAGCGTTGTTTCATTTAGAAGTGTTATCAGTCACTTGTTAACTCTGTTGAATTACATGATGAGTTGGTTTCTCTGGCAACTTGCCTGTCCAGATGTGCACTGAACTACTTAATCAAGTGCACACCTGCTTTTTCACTCTTCAGAAATTTCAACCCACCACAAATTAACTGGTTGTATAATATATTTTTGTATGTATGTGCGTGTGCGTGCCTGTGTTTGTTGGTGGGTACATCTAAGGGCGTGCCAAGTGCACCACCCCTTTCCTGACCGACTTGGCTCGTACCTACACACACCTAGCTATGCGTCACAAACTATTAAGTCAAACACACCCAACACTTCAGCCATCACACAGGTAGAGATGATTGCCTACACAGCAGGGTGTGGATGGACAGAATGTGGGTCAGGGATGATGTTGGAAAATCAAGTCAGGGCAGCAGCACACAGACACACTCTGTGTGACCGCACTATACACACCAGTATTTTTCATCTGCAGCATGTGGCAGCTCTCTTAGGCGTCTATAGTTTAATTGTGTTTTATTCCTCCCACAGGGTGCGCTCCACCTTTCTGTCCGTTATTTGTCTGGGTGGAGCTCAACTCCCTGTCCTCTATTCTATCTGTTTATCTCTCTCACTGCTGCCTGGTTTGTGGGTCAACTATGAAAGTGTGTGTGTATTTTGTCAGCTCCAGGGTGGGGATTCCTATCCTGTTGTGTGTTATCAAGGGTGGAGTGTTCCGGCAACAGAGAATGGGAGCGAAATAAGGAATGGGAGGCAAAGAGAGATTGGAGAGACTTGAGCGCTAACTGGGCTGCTGCCAATGAGTGCGTCCTGATAGACTGACTAGACTGTGCATGCTCCAGACAGATGATAAGACAGACAGCGCAGCCACGGCTTCACCGAAAGCAACTATTCTTACCCTGGGTGTGTCAACCATCTGCTCCATCCAAGTTTTTTTCCTTTATTATCCAGACTACGCCTTCCAGGTCACTCCTGCCACTTTTCTGCCTTTGGTTGCTTAGGCCATAATATACAGCATTTCATAAGAAGTGCTCTGATCTCTTCAGATGCTCTTAGTTTATCTTGTGTTGTTCTAAATGTGTTTATTCTGTGAGTTCTGTGCAAAACAGCACCGAATTGTGACATCAATTTTTTATAAAAACTGTGGTGCTATTGTACTAACTTTTTGCTGAATTTAACTGATGCAAGAACATTCGTTCAGCCTAATTACCCCTGTTGGCTATAAACCCATTTCCTGGAAGGTATCAGTGCCGGTGGGAACGGGATGTGACCTGCTGTCTCCGTCCCGTCCAGTAGTGATGATATCACTCTCCTGAGCACAGCCAAGTTGCAGCTGGTCACTGGGTGGACACCACACATGAGCGGAAAGGGTGGGGGAGCCCACATGGGGAGGGAGAGTGTGGTTGACGGACAAGACAAATGTGGGATTGATTGAGAGGAAAGTTGAGAATTGGCGGAGAAGCGAAAGAGAAGAAGAGTAGAGTTGTGGGTTAAGTGATTAGTGGAGGGAGAGAGGAAGGGTGTTGTCAAAAAGAGAGGAACAGATGAGGGGTGCTGGGTGTGCCCTCACCTTCTTTGATCACTGGCGTCAACATGTTGCAACGGATTCACAGTTTGTTTTTCTGTTTGTTTAGTAGGGTGTATTAATCTGAAAGTCCAGAAGCAGGGTTTCCCATGTGCATTCAATTGTCAAAAAAACACATCATCGTTGTGGTATAGTTGTGACAATCCGGAATTATTGAAAATTGACGTCTTAGTGTTCCCAACACTTTGTGTTCCAGACACGATGATGTCTTAATTCTATTGATAAAAAAGGTATTCTCTGCGTGGGTGTCATAAACAGCCTTCCTAATTACAGTATTAAGCTGGCATGCTACATGGCATATAGGTAGACACTGTATTCTAGTTGAGTGATGCAGTTAGAATTTAACCCTCCTATTATCTTTGGGGTCAATTTGACCCCATTCAATGTTTACCATCTCTAAATAAGTCATTGACATAATTTTGTCAGTTTTATTTAAAGGGCTATTTACACATAAACTTGGATAACAATTTTAATTATGATATTTTCTGGAGCTTTAAATTGCTGGGGTCAAACTGAACCCAAGGATAGAAGATGTCAGTAAATTTGAAGGAACTAGGAGGGTTAAAGCACAGGTTGTGGTGGACGGTCAGACAGATGTAAAGCTGTAGCATGTGTTCCTTTTTAAAATAACTTTGACATTTAAGCAACTGTAATTCATAGTAACAACAGAGTATTGTCTATATGTGTGTGTGTGTGTGTGTGTGTGTGTGTGTGTGTGTGTGTG